>NW_027270972.1:1522500-1698278 GCF_040938485.1 Diadema antillarum | reverse complement strand
GTTACTTACACTTTCCAGGTTTAGTGCTAATTATGCCCATTAGGAATCCTTCCCGCAGGTAATTTTTGGTTTCACATAATTACCGTCTTCTCAATTTCCTTGAATCTCTCATTGAATATGATCCAGAGATGTACTGGCACAACACAAACTAACTTCTTGAAATAAAAAATCCTTCATTCAATTAGAAAAAAGACAATTCATCAAGTGTAATCTTAGCATTGAAGGGGAAGTGACCTATAAGCATACACATGGATTCTGCACATGCACATTAAGATTAGGGTAACACTCAGTGAGAGTTTAAAGGCAAGGTAGACAATCTGCCCTAAAGTCAAGGATTTCTAGAGCTTTGGTAATTAGAAAGTGTGCCATCCTTTCTAAATGGGGATTCTAAAACAAATTCTGATATCATAACATAAGAAAACATAAAAAACATATTTTCACAAGTAAAGGGAATGCACTTTCTATAGGAAATTAAGATTTTCAACTTTGCTTCAGTGAAACACATACTCTCCTATTTTACTGAAACTTTGAATGTTTTATTTGTTTGAGTAAAATTGGAACAGGAATCTTTCTCCCATTAAATTTCAGAAGTAAGTGAAACAAGTTGGTTTGCTTGGCTATGAAACATGAAAGACATTGACTGTTTCACATATTTTACAGAAATTTCCTGGGATGTCCTTTTTAACATAAGTGTTTCTGTAGAGGTTTTATCTAGTTATTCATGACCCCAGGTAAAAGGAAGGAATGCTAAAAATACAGCAACTCTTTGAGAGAATGGAATTATTTCCCACTTCAGATTTCATATCTTCTAGTCCTATATGCAGGAGTTGCAGTGGACATACAAACTATGTCAACAGGGAAGCTACCCTTTCTATCATTTACAATGTTCAGTGGTTTTTGGTTTTGACAGGAAGTATGGGCCAACGTCACAAATATTGTTATGATAAGGGGAAGTTCATGTTGTATTGCGCATGAAATTTGCAACAAAAACATATCCTGCACTGAAAATACATCTATCATATCTATATCACAACAAAATAAATTTGCTGTTGGGGGAAGCACCGACTGTGGAAGCTGTATCCCCACAGGAACTGACGCTATTTGTTTTTAAAAACAACCATTCCTCATCGTCAAGCCATTTCTGGCTCAAATGACAGCATCAACGGAAAAGCTTGACTTTCCCTTTGCCGTTTTAACGATGGTGTAGAAGGAAACCTGAATGGCACTGGCTCACCCACAAAAATACTAAACAGCCATGTGACACCAAGTCAAACTGTTTATATTGATATTGTATGGTATAGTATGTCAGCAAAGCATGATTCCCTAAAAACAAAACATCAGTCATCAGCACTCTTGTTTGGACAAAAATAGGATGTGACATACGACAGAATATGACGAGAGAGTCGTCATCAATAGGGCATACTTGGTTTGGACGTCACGATACTACTATGCAGTCAGCTTTAATAGGGCATATTTGGTTCATATCTGCACGTCAGGAAACTAACTACTGTAAACGAGGAATGTTCTCGTGCATTTTAATTTTGCGAATTTCGCGAAGGCCAACATTTGCGAAATTAAAATGCACGCCAAAGTTCTTGCTTTACACAAGATGCATTGGATGCCAGTGGCAATTCGTGAAAACTTCTTGCCGCGAGAAAGGCCGTCGGCTCCAATTCGCCAAATTTTCATGCCGCGAATATATCGTGTTTTACAGTATGTGGTTCCCATGCTTGTTATTTTGTGTGATGATGATCACAAACACTGATGACACAAAAGAGAATGAATGTACATCTGGATTTTGTACTCATCAACATGCTCCAAACTATTGGTGGGCCCTTTTAGACTGTGGAATGACCCACCTGTAAACATGTTACGAAACAATCAATGCAAATTAAGCTATGTTTGGTGACTGGAGGCAATTAAGGAAAAAAATCACATTTCTCAAATCATTTTTTGTCAATTGCAGTCTGGGAACATTTTGCGATCGAGTTTCGCTGCATTCAAGATGTGTGTCTGTCTCGAAATGGTTCTGGGTGAGGCAGAACTTAGCTTGACCTTGTATTCACTTGAGCAACAGTTTTAGCGCTCTTTTACATAAATGTGAGTGGTACGTGAATGAACGTACAGATGCCTTGGCAAGCACATGAAATGAGAAATGAGCGTTTGATTGACGGCTAAAGAATTTTGTTACACATCTGCTGTGTAGGATGTTGCTTGTGGTTCACAGTAAGCAAGGAACGCAGAGACTCCAACTCTCCTGTTTTCGACGGGACATCTCCCGCCGAAAACCTATTTTTGCAAAATCTCCCGTTCTCCCGCTTGAGATTTGATTTCTCCCGCCCTGGCTCTGTGTCTCCCGTTGGAAAGGATTTCTTACTTATTGCTATCTTGTGTTGAAAAAATAAGCTTTAGATATCACCAGAGAGCATCTAAAACCCTAGGAACTTCGCGCTTCACACACATCAACTTGGAGTCTCCCATTTGCTAGGGGTTTCAGGCGGGAGAATCTCCAGATCAGAAGGTGCTTTGGGTTGGAGTCTCTGGGAACGTCTGCACAGTTCGTAAAGTTCTCTAAACATGATTAGACATGCTCTTTACAAACGTAATTGCAAATGAGATATCAGTGCTGTCTGGAAAGAGAGAGCAATGGAAACATTATTCTATCTTTATTTCTTTATCTTTTAGTATGCATTAAGACATGTATATCCTCACTAGCTGTTACATGTATTGCTATATTCAACACATATCAATCACATAGCACCTACAAATAGTTACGTACACACCCACACTACGTTGGCTTTCCCCAGGACTGTGGGGAGGCATGGGTGTCGTAATTGCTACTGAATTATGGCTGAACCCAGCATCGGCTGAACCACTCACGCATGACCCGAACTGATCACATGAATTGCTGATGCCCTCATCTAACATTTTTTTTTTCAATTTCAAGGCAACCAAGATGACGTCCCAAAAAATCAAATCGATCATTGGAGCAAATTTGGGGCAATTTCAGGACTTTCCACATTTTCGACCATCAAACTAAGTGGTAATAATCATCTTTGATGCAGACTCTAAATAGACTTACAAGAAAATACAATAAAAACATCAAAACATAACTGCCTCCTTTTTTCATTAAAGAGGCAGTCAAGTTGTTTTGAAATCATGATTAAAAGCTGAAAATCAAATTCAAGTTTTACATAATGTATTTGAGATTGACATTTTAAGCTATGTTTCACAACCTTTTACATCTATTTGTACACAGGAAACATGCATGTTGTATGTATCACAGATAGTATGTGGTTAACCCTCGTAAGGGCACTGTGGTATAGTGAATGACAATCAGGATTTTCCATCAGAGGTCCTCAGTTCAGATCTCGTCAAGTGCCCACATCCTTGGACGAAATGTTTTTTTCCTAAGATGTCTCCCTCAACCCAGGTGTAAAAATGGGTACCTGTCAACACCAGGGTAATAATGATGGCAGTTCCCTATGGTAGAGCTGAGGCAACAATAGGCGCATTCACACTGAAATTATCTTGGCATTAAATATCACAGTAATTTGTTGGCATTGTTCACACTGACGAAATACTATGGTAATGAATACCATGGCATTCACTTGGTAAAGGTTCTCATTCTGCTCTTAGCATTGTGCATGCGCGTATCTCCAATGGGAAAAGACACAAAGTGCGTCAGGTCATGCAAGAAATATACCGCTGTGCGATTGTTGGTATTTTGTGACATGAGCGCGCAAGTCTCACATGCGTATTTCGTACAGAGTGTGAATTATCCCCACATACATGTAAATACCACCATATTTTCTCAAGTATTTTGCGGTGTATTTGCGTTCACATTATTGAAATACTATGTACGATACCACAGTATTTCATCATCAATGTGAATGTACCCATGGAAGAGGCTACCCTGGGTAAAGAAGACTATTATAATTAACCCTTTCAGGACTGCCAACCCAAAAGGCTATAGACACTGTGCATAAAGAGAGTGCCACCATGGTAGTGACAGGGTTAAATCACAAACAGCTATCAACCTGTCCCTGATGGCCACCTGTCTTGTCTAAAGGCCACCTCTTTTGTCTTTCTCCAGTGATTGCTGCACACAGGGTTTCCCTGTACTTTTACTTCATACCGCTAGAAACCCTTTGGGTTATTTTGATCTCAGAGGTGATATGT
Source organism: Diadema antillarum (assembly GCF_040938485.1). Taxonomy (NCBI): domain Eukaryota; kingdom Metazoa; phylum Echinodermata; class Echinoidea; order Diadematoida; family Diadematidae; genus Diadema; species Diadema antillarum. The sequence goes on along the minus strand of NW_027270972.1, from coordinate 1,694,096 downwards.
GATACAGGCTTTCAAATGTCATTCCAGGATAAAAATTCCTGCAAGAAAGGAGTGTTAAAGGACAAGTTCACCATAATGTACACTACATGTACATGTATGCAAAATGAGTGAATGCAGCAATACCAGTAGAACACATCAGTGAAAGATTACGGAAAATTGGATAATGCATTCAAAAGTTTTAAATTTTTTAAGTTTCTGCACGGTCATTGCTGGATGAGAAGACTATGTACAGTGCAGGATGTTACACGTGTAGAGAAAATATACAGAGAATTCCATAAAAAAATTTCCTTTTTTGAAAAAAAATTAACATTCTCTTGACGTACAGCTGTACAACTGACGCAAGTAAGGGGTAATATTACTCTTCCTGCCTTCTGAAAGAGGCAAGTCAAGTGCTCGTTTACTATGAGAGGTAAGTGAAAATATGTTGAATTTTCTATATATTTTCTTTATATCTTTCTAAGCACATGACAGCACAAGCTGTTGTAGAGTTTTCGTCCAGTAATGGTAGCAATGAAACTTCAAAACTTCATCACTTTTGAACGTGGCTTGTTACATTTTCCTCAAACTTTCACTGATGTGTTCTACTAACATTGCTGCATTCCCTCAAGCCACAAGAGCATTGAACTTATCCTTTAATACATGCAGTTAGCTAATCCCTATACAGTGTAGATGCTAATCTCTTATTTTGTCTGGAAAATCTGTGCCCTGATTAATGCAAAAGTCATTTCAGACTTTGTCTATCATAAAAAAGCCTCTTTTGTGAACTTCCTGTTTCAAAGAGTTCACGGCCTTTGATTAAGCATTCATGTTGCTGTACTTTGCATGTTTTAAGTGTCACAGAATGATGTTGAATGTTTGACATCTAATAAGTCATCAATATTCAATCTAGAGACCCACTGTAATGCGAGTCAAAATACTCTACCTTGCTTAACCACCTTTCATAGTGGTAAACCATGCGGTACCTTGTCAGTGACAGAAGTTTTATCCAATGATGGTGTTACCTCAACTGGCAAATCTTAATAAAGACTATGTTTTTCACGCGTGAAATCGTACATGTCTTGTAGCTGTATCATGCACAAATCTAATTACTCATCTTCTTTCAATGATGATGTGTCATACAACACAATCATTCTCTCTCTCTCTATCCCTGGATCTGTCTGTTCCCCAGGTGTGTCCTCTGTTAACACATACATATCCTACATCTCCCTCCCTTCGCCCCTCGGACACATTCATGATCAGGCCCATCTCTTCTATCTCGTATTTCATCCCCCACCTGTTCCTTCCATTCATAAATCATCCCGGCCCATCTCATTCCCACCCCCATGCCTCCCCCATCTCCCTTAACCCCCCTCCTCCCCCCCCCCCCCCCATCATGGCTTGTTCACTGTCTCCTCCACTGTCAACAACAATTCATCCTCACCATCAGTGGTTTGTGGTAGAAGAGGAGGAGGGGGGGGGGGGGAGGAGGAGGAAGTGTAACCATTCATGCACACCTAGCAACAAAAAGGATGCTGCCCAAACCATCACATCTTTTTTTTTAGAATTCTTTATTCGAATTTGTTCAATTTCATATCACAGAAACAGAAACATTCACAGAAACAAAAATAAAACATCATACAAAGACAAACTGCATTATACACAAACATTGTACAAAATAACGTCAATCTTACACTATATAAGAACAAAATGCAGTAACACCAACATTGTGCAAATGTCAAACTTACATTGTAACTCTTTTAACCAAGGAAACGATATCTGCTTTTTGTTTGTTATCACTGTCATTCACTGCACTAACACAAACACACACACACACACACACACACACACACACACACACACACACACACACACACACACACACACATATGCACATAATACACACTCACTTTCTTTTTTTGCAACTGGTGCTGAATAGAAAACACTAATATTTGTTCAATTCTAATGTCATATGAGCATGTTATATTTATAGTCAGACATAATATAGAAAGATTCAATGCGGCTACACTTCCAAGATAATATCCATCCACATTAACATACAATTACATTCACACTCACATACACCCATGCATATTCTAAGATGAATGTCAAATTTACAGTCAGTTGCTCAAGTAGTTGCTGCTATTTAATTTCAATAACAATGTGTTGACAATGCTGTAACAGTGCACTGTGTGAGCTCTACTATCGTACACAGAAAACATAGAGCACTATGTCTATCTCCAAAGTTCCATACATGTGTAGTTTTGTAGATTTTGGCAGCAATTGTTATGTGTTGGGAAGAGAAATATGAATCTAATATAAGCTCTGACAATGCATATTGTAAAATGACAATGTTTTATTCATGAATAATAAAAAGGGAAAAATTAGATGCGATTTCTACATCAAGTGTTCTGCCCGTGCCTGCTGCACAATAACTCCAAATTACTGGAAGTGCACAGGTGAACACTGAAAGAGTGACCCCGCTTGACCAAAGTATGTTGCACGTGGGTGCGTAAGATCACCTCAGTCATTTATACATGGCGTACAGCCAGAGTTCAGACTGAACCGCTAGCGATGAAATGTTTACATGCAATAGAGAGAATTGGAGTCAAGTCAGATCTACGATTGCCATGGTAACCTCTGTAAGGGTTATTATGCATAGGGGCGAGATTTGAATACACATTTGGTATGGAGTGAATGGCGGAACAGTGCCCTCTTTGACAGCATATCGCTAATATATTCATTTTTCACAGCTGTAGCAACAAACACTGAGCTTCTCAATGCGTTCTCGCTTGGCTGAGCCACGACTTGGCCTATACAGTCTGCTCACAAGAGGCCTTCAAAAAACCACTGTCAAACTGATTAAGAGCATGGATATGTGGCTAAATTTTAAAAGCAGATTTAGTTGTTTCACCTGCAAAGACTAAAAAATCTAAATGATGGAGCTTCTCAGAGCAGTCCCTGCCAAGACATGCAGGGCTGGAGTACAGCTAACCTACAGAGGCCTTTATAGGCCAGTTGCTATTTAACTAATCGAAAAGGTTCATGCCTAATTTGTCAAGCCTGTTCATGAACATTGATATGTTCTCTGATTTGCCTTGGGTCTTGGTTTGACCAACCCATGTTCTTTTGGCTATTGTTTTGCTACCCCCTCTCCCCCCCCCCCCCCCCCCATCACAAACATAGGGATTCATCAGGTAATGTTACATTGTTGCAGATCCATGTATTCATTATGATCCTGGTGATTTCTATCATTGTACTGACATGTTCGATGTTACAGCTTCTCACTTCATCGTAGTCAGGCGATAGGATGACTTTAAAATAAAACTATGATTTTGATACTTTGAAAATAAAGGATCAGACAAGAAGATCAACTTAATGGCTTTTATCTCTGTTTTGTTTCATTATGATTTTGGGGTGGGGAGGGGATTTATAGCAAGCCTTAGCTACAGGTGGTTTGGAAAGAGCTCTGTACATCATAATACACTTCTATACTTCTGTCATCAAACACACAGAAATTTGGGGCCTAAACCCTCAATACTGAGCAGTTCACATTTCCTGTGTACTACTGAATTCCATGTTGGTAACCAAGAGCCATGTATTTGAATGTTTCTACAGAGCCAGCTCTCACTTTGTGCACATCAAGGCTAAGTTGCTAGGTCGAGCAACCCTTACAAAAAACTTGCATATACTGAACATCACAAAAACAGAGGAAAATGTCACGAGCACTGATATTACATGCTATCAGTTGTTAGATGGATATTCTGCAGTATCAAATCGATTTCTTCACACATTTTGTACATGTCCATGAACTAAAAGACTCTTATAACAAGATCAGCTAAAAAAAAAAAAGAACTGCTCTGTTGAGCTGCATTTCATAGCTTGGAAAACACACACACATTTGATTACACCTGTTATAGGAAGAAGATAAAAAAGAAGAAGAATAAAATGGACTGCCATGTGACTGCAAAGTTTGAGAGCACAGTATGCCAAGTACCTTTTCCCCTTGCACACATTTTTGTTGGAGTCAAATAGTACAACCAAGGAGGTTTCATAAATGGAGTTCCAACTGGCTGTAATTATTCAAACAGTTGTCAGATTTCTATTGATGTATAAAAGAATTCCACAGGTGCACTTGTGCCTTTGATGATCGATGTTTGACGCCGCGGTCTTGCTGAGCAATCTGAAGATTCATTTTAAACGTTATAATGTTGGCCATATTTTGCTCATTTATTTATTAAATGAAATGAAATTTCACTTAATGATAAAGCATGTAAAACAAAAGTCAATCCCATCCAGAAATTTGTGCAAAAGTGTAAATCAGAGGTGCATCATGTGAAAATGTTTAAAACTGTACGATCCTGGAAAGCTGGTTTTATCACTTTTCCGCTTAATTTCCACAAATGAAACTAATATGGATTAATCTTCAAGTATAATCCTTTATTGATAGATATATCAGATTAGTGCCCGGGTATGCCCAGTCGAGTAATTTTCATCTTTATTTCAGCATTTTTTGCTCAATTTCTATTCGCACATCCTCATGTCTGTACCACCTACCTTTTATAAGAAGGGATAGCGAAAAGTAATTGCCATCACAAAGACATATTTTCCTTTGAAAGTGGCTGGTGATTATGCAATGAGAAACAAGTCAATTGTCTTCGTATCTGCGTGGCAGATCCTGTTTGGCACATGCTTCAAATATTTTTGAGCGGCGGCTTCGAACATCTAGCAAAGGAAATAAGACGGTTGTGACTCCATTCTCTAGAACCTTCTTGGTACAACCAAGGAGGTACTACCTCCTTGGTACAACACAGTGACCATCACGCTAACAAACATTTCATGAAACAGTGATATCATCTTGCAGAGTAGAGTTCTGTGTTCTGGGGGCCAGCGATATATCGCTCCACGTTACACCGTTTACATGGAGTGATATATTGTTACAGAGCATCCACTAGACAAATATTGTCCCTTTATGGAGTCTGTAGGAATGTTGGGGATGAAAATAGTTGTGATATATGTTTATGAGTGGTGTAGCTGTCATAAAGCCAAAACAAAGTCATTAAACCCAGCAATGCCCTTTCAGACATTACCACTCAATCAATCCTCAGACATAATCAGCTACAAAACAAACACATTATTGCCAGTAGGATGGAAGTCGATCTTATAAATAAGCCTGTACTGAAAATGGCTTTGGCCTGTATAGCCATTCTATTTGCATAATCCAGAGTATCAGTTTTATTAGGAAGCAGATTACATGTGATCAAAACCCCCGTCTTCTCTCCTTGCTTACGCACAAATAACACCAGGCAAATTAGTTCTTAGCTCTGACGCTAACAAACACAGTTCAACTCATTACACCAACCAGATAATTTGACTCTAATCCACTGCCACACCAGATGATTCAGACCAAACAAATCTAACGCGACACTGACAATGTCATGGGCCATCACTCCCCAACCTCCTCACTCTCTAGTGCACCTGGGAGAGAGCAGGGTAAGGGGAGTGGGGTGATGGAGTTTTTGTCTAAAGAGCGATGAGTCAAATGCTGTCTCCTGGGAGCTGAAGGCGTCAGATGGAGGAGGAGGATGAAAGAGAAAAAGTGCAGAATGATGAGAAGACAGGAGCTAGAGGGGATGAAAAAGAGAAAGATGAGGACAGGGGAGAGGATGATGAAAAGTGGAGGAGAAGAAGAGGAGCAGAAGGAGAGGGAGGAGGCAGAGGAACAAGATGAGGATGGGGAGGAGGATGCAGGGGAGGAGGAGGATGCAGGGTAGGAGGAGAGGTGGAAGAGAAGAGGAAGAAGAGGAGAAGGAAATGGAGGAACACGAAGGGAGAGCTGAAGACAGAGAGTAGGATGAAGGAAAGAGGAAGAGAACGAAGAGGAGGTAGATGAAGACATGGATGAGGATGAAGAGAAGGGAAGACAAGGAGGAGGAAGATGAGGAAATGGAGGAAGATGAAGAGAAGCGTAGGAAGAGAAGAAGAGGAGAAGTACAGGAAGAGAAGAGGATAAAACGGAAGAAGAAAAAGATGAAGACAAGGAAAATGATGAAGAGAAGAGAAGCAGGAGGAAGATGATGACAGGGAGAGGATGGTGAGACATGAAGGAGATGAAGTGGAAGAGGAAAAGAGGAGGAGAAGGAAGAAAGGGAAGATGATGAAATGAAAGATGAAGAAAATTGGAAGAATAGAAGAAAAGGAAGAAAAGAAAGAGAAAGAGGAAGAGGAGGCAGATGAAGTTATTGAAAGGGATGAAGAAAAGCTGGAGAAGGCAAGAAAAGGAATAGGAAAAGGAAGAAGATGAGGATATGGAAAAGGATGTAGAAAACAAGAGGAAGAGAAGAAGAGGATGAGAAGAAAAAGGATGAGGAAGAGGTTAAAGATCAAAACAGAGAAAAGGGTGAAGAGAAGAGGAGAAGACGGGGACAGGAAAGAGGATGAAGGAAAGATGATGAGGAGGAAGAAAAGGAAGATGAGGAAATGGAAGATGATGGAGAGAAGCAAAGGAAGAGGAAGTGATAGCAAAGGAGTATGCAGAAGATAAACAAGAAGAGAAGAGAGTGTGACACGCAACAGAAGAAGAGAAGGAAGTAGACGGATAAAAGTGTGGAATAAGAAGAGAGACCAAAAAAAAAAAAAAGGAAGCACAGAAAAGATGAGGAAAAGGAATATGAAGGGGTTGTGAGTAGGAGATGGTGAGGGAGTATATAAAAGAAAGAAGGGGTACCACCAAGGAAGCTGGAAGAAAAAGGAGAAGGGGGTTAGAGAAGACCTTAGAGTCTAAAGAGAGGATTGATGCAGGGAGTGATAACCTAGATAATACGCCCCCACTAATCTGGTGAGCCCCACCCCATTAAAAACTGCAAAATCTACTGTGTTGATATTCAATGCTTTTCTGATCATGGGTACAATCACAGGTCATTAAGATGCTGCAATGTCGAGAGGACCACAAACAGCATATTAGTGTAGATGTGTCATAAACTACATGGCATTCGCATGAAAAAAACAACAACAACACACAACTCTTGACACAGGCACACATGAATAGTTATGTGCATACATGCATGTTCCATATCATAGAATATTAAATGGGTTTGTCAAATACCGGTTAGTGATTGGCTAAACACAGTCACGTGATGGAGGCACATTGGTTATGTTCGCCCATGGGAGAACGTTTTTGTAATGTTCTCCCATGGGAAAATATTTTCACGTAACAAATGACAAACGATACCAAATGATTGAACGATCATATTGTTCATACAATCAATAGGATAAATTTGCCTATTCCACACAATGTGAAAAAGCAGATTTGACTAACCCATATAATATAACAGATGATGACTTTTGTTGTCGGAAGAAGTACCAAACGTTCCACCCTCAGGGTTTAAAATGCTATTTCGGGAGGCTATAAGTCCCTCGACTTCGTCTCGGGACTTATAACCTCCCTCACTAGCATTTCAAACCCTTTGGGAGTAACATTTGGTATGTTCCCTCCCCCACTAGTCGTCATCAATCTAATGTATCTATACAAAAAATGTTCCGTTTGTTGGACAAAATGAATGACAACCGAACTCTGCTTGTTTCAAGGCACATACGACATGTACCATTCAGACAACAAACAGGCATGCAGAATCATAAAACTGCCATGGAATTAATATCCTGACCACATTTTTTTTTCACCACCTGAATGCACTCTCAAGCCATCTGAAAGCACGCTGCGGTCGAGCAAGGCAGTTTTCGGATCGAAAAGGTAAACTCGTCTCTTCCGACTTACCCAACGTAGTTGAGTGGATGACTCTGGTGAATGAGAATTCTACATGTCGGACAGGTGTTGTTCTCCTCCAGGTACTTCACCAGGCAGCTTTTACAGACTGGCCAAATAAGAGAGAAACAGGGGGCAGAGGTGGAGATTGTATGAGAATAGCATAAATCACCTGGCACTGTTCACATCATATCCATTATTTCAGAACATCAACATTAGATGAAAATAACAAACTGTAGTCTGATTTCAATTCAATATCACAGTGCAAGAAAACAAATATGAATAAATTATTCATGACTTTCAGGTTTGTCACTTTATGCATCAGTAGTACAAAACTAACAAAGGCAGAAGAAATAAAAAAGACTAAAAAGAAATACAAAGTACTGAAAGATTACATAACATATGCATATATTCACTATGTGCAATGACACATATAAGCCTACAGTACATGTATGGTGGCTGGTCATTAACTCTGCTCATAATGCCCAGGGGTTCTTAAGGAAGCGTTCACATCCATTTTCTCCACACATTGCTCAGAGGTATGATTACTCAAAATTGACACCTTCGAAACCAAAGCATCACGAAGATTACAGACAGTGATGGATGCAGCTGCTAAGGTCTATCATAAATGACTCTGTATACCACAGCTCTCCTCGTTGCAGTTGTGTGGTATACAATCTCAAAGTAATGAACCCGCCTCTCTCTTTCTTTTAAATCTCTTTCCTCCCCCCCCCTCCCCCCCACCCTCTTTATATATCTATATAAATTCAACTGTATGTAGATAGGCGCAATGGGATTTGATTCTATCATTACCACAGCAAATATATTTGTGTATGATGGCTATAGCAATTTTACACACGGATTCTGCAGGGGTTTAAGACAAGTTGGCTCACAGACCAAAATAAATAGGGACCCTGGAATTTACTGTTGGGGATCCAATATGTTTCAAAACATATTACGCACATGTACAGCTCAGGCACATAATATGCATAATTCTATTCAAAGAATGAAATGATTAAGGGGGGCTCCAAGTATACTGAACAAGTATTTTTACTTGAGGGCTAAGATATGTACATCACTCGTTATTCTGCTTAATAATCTAACTTTGCTTTTTACTGCTTTGTGAAGCAGGGTTTCTTTGTCAGATCGCATTCAATATAGAAATTGTAACAATTATGGGTGCTTCCCATTCCCATTAAAAGCCAATAGCATCTTGGCACACAACGAAAGGATTAGCCCATTTGACATTGTGTGCATCCAGTGGCGGTGTTCAAACACAAACTGCAAGATTGATGATTTCTTATGTCTCCCCAGTAATCCACGGGCCGCATTGAGGGGGAGTCTATGAATAATTCCAGGGGGCATGATGCATCTTCAGAATTTACAGGATCGTACAGAACAGATGGGGCCACTGGCTTCATCTATTTGTCATTCATCTCTGTTGCTATGGTAATGGGTCTGGAGCTCAAGGCAACTCGCCCCCTTTTCTCCTGAACTTGGATGTTTCTGGACTTCCTTTAGTGCGCCGATAAAGCTTTGGGCGTGATAAGGAATTTCTTTCTTGGCACCAACAGCAAAGTACTATTTATACAGAAAATTGTGATACGATCTCAGTTTCAAGGACACATTTCTTGTCTGTAATGAGATACATGTAGCTAAAAAAATATGAAGAAGCATCTACTGATGTCCCAAGTTAATTAGCATGTGTCTCGCCAGTCAACTTAAATACAAGTGGGGTTTGTCATTTTCTGGAGGGTGTATACAGGCCACAGACAGTTCATTATGGCAAAAAAAAGGAGAAAATTACTTTATTCCATCCCCCCCCCACCCACACACACACACGAACATTATATCAAACCTCATTCAAACCATGCCACCCCATGAATTAATCTTACAAGTGTGTACAGGTATGTATGCACGTAGTTCTGCTGCTTATTGACCCTTTGAAATTATGTATACATATATGTTTGCATCTTTTGTTTTAGTTGAATATTTGTTGGATTTGTTTATTTCTGTCTCTCCCTTGTCTTTCTTCTCTTTTAATATGTACAAATTATTATATAATTATAATAATTATTAATTATTATTATTATTATAATAATTGTTATTATTATTATTTATTATTATTATTATGTATTATTATTATTATTATCATCATCATCATCATCATCATCACTATTATCATCACTATTATTATTACAAAACTTACCAAAATGTAGACCAAACAACATCATCATCATCACTATTATCATTATTATTATTATTATAGACTTACCAAAATGTAGACTAAACAACTTAATAATCTTTTCCAGAAAAAAAAAAAAAAATCATCCTTAGGTCTGTTTTAAGCCATTGAGGATGGGCTGATTTTGGCTACAACACGCATTTCCCATAGACACCTGCCCGAAGTACATGAATACTCAGGAACTCATCCATAACAGGTAGTTAACATTACTTATGCCCTTCTGTTTGCTTGATTGAATAATTATCATTACTGGCCGACTTGCATGAGGAGTGGTATTTCACTTTAATTGAATTTGAACTGGGCTGACGAAATTTTCAAATTCAGAATATGTCACGGTGACTGATTATTTTAAAGGGATGGTACAGTATTGGTGGAGATGAGAATTGGGGCTTTTAACTTTTTGCGAGATATCAAGAAAACACTTATGATTATATAGTACCAGAGCATACCATTTTTAAGAGGAATTCAAAGTTTATATGATGAAAAACCGGGGTTTTGGAATGACTGATACATGTACATCCAAAAACAAAGTAAAAACAAAGGCGATCGTAATAAAGTGTGGGACCCACACTTTATTAGAATCACACTTAATTAGAATCGCCTTCTTTATTGGATAAATCTCAGCCCATTTCAAAACCAATTTTCATCAAATAAAACATTGAATTCCTCATAGAATTACATGCTCTTTCATGTTTCATAAGAGGTTTCTCATTATCTCACAAAAAAATGTTAGAAATCTTGAAATTAGGGTCTCAACCAAAAAACCATACGATCCCCTTTAATGCATAACAATGACTGAGTTTCCCCTTTAAAGGAGCATAAATTTTGCTCGCATATATTAGCGAATAGATACATGTAACTGTTCATTATGGTACAACTACAAGCACAAAAAGCAGCTCAAGTATCACAGCAAAAGGATTCCTTCACACAAACCAAATTCCAGATTCATTTTCTCTCCAGCCTGCTATTATCTGGAATTCTTGAATTTGACCTTCCCCTTTAATCTCTGCGCTAAACATAGCACATCCTGTCTCCAGTTAGCCCTTCCCTTAGTCTGTGTTTTCATACCGCCTTTCAATTCAACAGAGAATTGCAATTAAGGTCATATTACTATTATTCAATCAGGCGTTATGAAAGGAACTATGGTGGTGCTTCAAGGCATGTTAGTTTGTTGTTTGTTTTTTTAAAGCTTAACAAAAGAGAAGAGATCGAGATGCGTCCATTTAACCCATTTCTGTCTGTGCCAAATAGTTGAATGTGCACAAATTTCACACACAAACCTATGGAAAGGTGATTTATGTGGTATGCAGTGGGTCAAAGTTCGTTCACACATCTTGTCCTCTTCCCTTCCTCCCCCTCCCCCAACATATTCATCCCTTCTTTACTTGACAGGCTGTTGGAGGGAATGCATGCACAGCTAGTACTGTATGAGCTGAAATTTTCGGCGGTGGTTTTATTTTTTAAAGAATTTTCGGGCGATAATCTGCCTTGAACCGCGAGAATAACAACACACTGCCGAAAAATAACAACAAGTTAGACCCTCGCAACTGCAAAATTTAACAACAAGCCAAAATGTCCTCCAAGTAGCAATTCGTGAAAATTTCAGCTTGTACAGTAGGCCTATATTGTTACCACTTTTATTCACCAAGCACACACTAAATACAATAGTAACTTTGATCGTGTGTGGCAACTCAAGTATATTACCAAGGAGCTTTAAACTGAAGCTCCTTGATATTACATATAATGTTCATACTGCCCTTGACATCATATTGGTCTACAAAAAACCACTAACATCTATCCCATCAAGTAAAGCCCCTCCTGACTGCTGTTTCTATGCCATAATGACGCCACTAGATCTCGTCAGTCTTATCATTACATGATATCTCGATGTCTAGAATTGCTATCCATTTCGACTTCGACTCCTACACTCAATGGATATTGATTACAGGGGATGAAGACGTTAAATTCTCACATATTTTTACTGTAACTTTCAAGATGACTTCTTGTGGATTTGCTGTGATTATATGGTCATGTTTGTTGTGTATCACCTGTGAACGAGTGTTGGTGAATAGGAATGACCTTCAGTGTATGGAATACAATGTATTATAATGTACCCTCCACATACTGTATACCACCTCCCCCGCCCCCCCCCCCACCCGAATAAAAAAAAACCACCAACAAATTGAGTATCTGAAAATAAGAACGACCCAAGTCCATGGAAGACCATTTCGAGTAAACTTTAAAAAACTTCATATCTTTTTTATTTGTCCAATAATATTTTATTCAACTGTGATGGGAAGGCAACATTGTATTCAAATTAGAACATATATTATTATGACAATTAACATTTACATTAATTGTGGAGAGGCCATTTGTGTGATGGACTTGGGTCGTTTTTTTGAATGATATACTAGTACATGATATTCTGCCATAGATATGAGAGAAGGATGAGAGAGGGCACTAAAATATGAATGTAAGAATGACCCAAGTCCTTCATTTTTACATTCATATAAGAATTAATTCATTCATTTTAGGCACTTCCGGGGGTAATTACGATTTATCGTTTATACACAAAATGAGTCCATGCATAAGCTACAATTTCCCATGTCAAACTGAATTTGGCCAAAAATTGGACTTGGGTCATTCTTATATTCAGGTCTTCAATTGGTTCTGAAACATTTGTTTAGGTGTAGGGCCTATATTTTACAAAGGAGGCTCTAGCAGTAGCAATAAACCAGAGAAATCTGTGATATGAAATAACAAATTCTTCTCGCACGATGCATTCGAAACAGCAGGGAACCGCTCATACATTTTGACATTTCAACATCAGGATAATATTCCATCTGCATTCTGCAACACTGGAGCCGACACTGATTCTTGAGAGATAAATATACATTTATATGTACATAATCTTCTCACACTGTGAAATATAACATCACATGGCAGACCATTCTTTTTCAAACACACACACACACACACGCACACACACACACACAGCAAATGTAACTTTGTTGACTCAATACCCAAAGTCTGATATTTTTTTCAAGCATGCTTTACAATGTATATCTACAAGGATCATTAATGTGCAGAGAAGCTGAGCAAAACAACAGCGCATCTCAAATTCTGCATCAAATATCTGCTTATTCTTATTTATGATGAAAAACGGGAGCATACAAGTTTAAGTAAGGTTGCTCTTTTTTGGGGGGACATGTAGAATTGCATATTGAAAACTTTCGCCCTAATTCACGCAGAAAATCCGAGGTAGCAGACGCTGACGAAAGTGAGTGCGTGTGGGGCGCGTGGCTAGTCGACACGTTAATGGGGTGGCCTGCAGCACCGTGCGTGGAGGGACATCATGTTCACATAATTTCACGCGTAGTGTGTTGTGTGTGTATAATTTAGGCGACAGAAAACGGGTTAAATCTTACAGTTGATATGATATAGTCTATGGCCTTATCATTTCTTTACAACATTATTTCGGTTGATTACCTCCGTACAACACGTGTAAGCGCCCGATTGCAGTGACAGCAGGTGGCGAGTGACCGTTGCAACTACTTACATTATTACCACCTCCAAGGAAATGCACCAGTCCGACTAGAGCCATCATCGAAAAATGAGACGGAATGTGGAATATATTTGGTTGTTTTTTGCTCCCAAACTTAACAGTTATGCTGTTAATAAGGCTGCTATATATGTAGATAATGTCTCACATACAACTGTATCTGGATATTGCGTTGAAAATGATATTTAGCGAGAAACAAAAGCTTGAAATCACAGGAATTTACACTGCTGACGACGGCAGACAGTGAAGGTCAACGGCTCAAATGTTCGTTGGTAGTCTCGTCACGTGATAGTTCTGTATGGATTGTACACGTTCCCTATGACAGCAATTGTGACTGGGTAGTCTAGCTTTACTGCCAATTTGCGTCAGGACTGCTCAACCAATGAACAGGATTCTTATATCACAAAAATGGGCAGAATCTCTACTTTCTGAAACCGTGCGCCCCAAGTTTGTGCGACCTTTCGTTCTCGAGATATCCCGCCTGGAAGAATTGCAAGACGGCAAAATATGCTCAAATTTGGATTGTTCCCCATAGACAATTCTACTCATAAGGTACTTTTCTGATCAAATTTGCGTCACTGCTACAAATGTTACAATAATGATATATACATACAGATAATCCCTAAAGTGTCCACTTTCAGAATCCAGGCGCCCCAAGTTTGCTTCTTACATAATTTAAAAGTTATGGCAGATTTTGTGGGAAAATGAGTCGATTTTTGACCCGTTTTACGTGTTGTAGCGTTCGCGCGGAAGCGCGGCTTCGCAGATGACCGAAAGTTTTCAATATGACATTTAATTTTTTGGTGCATACATGTGATGTACATAAATACAGTGTATACACAATGTACTGTAACCCCTACACTCACTATCACTTGACGGAAGATTTCATACTACATGCACCCAGGTATACAGCTTGAGATAACGTTTTAACACATGAAAACAAATTGGAGTATGGAATTCAATTTAATACTAATCTTTACAGCTAGGAGTGCAGGTTAGTGAGCAGGAATATTGTGGATGAGTCACTGAAACCCAAACATACAAACGGGCTACAACTGTAATTTAGTTAATTTGTGATAGGTATATGTGATCATGTCAGTGATGCTGCTGAAATCGTGCTTCCGTCCATGTGTACATTGTATTGTATGATCAAAAACACATAAAAACGTTGTCATAGTTCATCATTCACACCAAAATTATAGACAGTTCATCTCCAGACATTCTTTAGAAGGGGGGGGGGGGGGGGCATGGGAGGGGCTGGAAGGAAGGTGGTACCAAATCTTTAATAGACTTCAGTGAAATGCCAGTTGATAATCAGCACACTCCACAACATCAAAAGTGCAGCATCACATACAAATCATTCTTTAAATAAAAAGTTTGAAAATTGTAAACTACAGCTGTACCTTTGTGGCTCACACATTAATCTACATCATAAATGATGTTATAATTAGCCTACATCCATGACTGGTTCCACCACATTGAGACGGCTAGGCTTGCATTCCAGACCTAGAATGCACAGGTTATTACTGTAAAGCAAGATATTTTCGCAGCATGAAATTTTTGCAAATTAGAGCAGACGGCCTTTTTCGTAGTACGAAATTTCACGAATTGCCACTGGCATTCAATGCCTATGGTGTAGACAAGGACTTTGTAATTTTGCAAATCTTGGCTCTCGTAAAACTCTCAAAATTAAAAGTAAATGCACATGAACATTTTTGTTTTTATACAGTGATTTATCCCTGTCCTGTATTTTTGGTTTGAACTCCAGTGCAACTGAAGTGCCAATCAATTATTGCCTGGTACAAGATTTGATAAAGCCTTCATCTTGACGTTATTCAACCAAAAGTTGGCTACTGAAAAAGTTTTTAAGACTTTAAGAAATAAAAGCAAGAGAATGCTGCAAAGTCACACCAGCTATTGAAAGTGATGCAGCTGAGAATCCTATGGGATCCAAGGGACTCACACCTCTGTTCTGCACAGACACTGAGTTCCTGTAGCAAAGATGACATCACTGAACATTGTGAAGTTGATATACAAAGGACAAGTCCACCTTCATAGACATAAGGATTGAGAGAATGCAGCAATATCAGTAGAACACATCAGTGAAATTTTGAGGAAAATCAAACAAAAATTCACAACTTTGAACGGATTGTCCAATTTTCCTCAAACTTTCCATGATGTGTTCTTCTGATATTGCTGCATTCACTCAATCCTTATAAATGTATATGAATGTGAACATGTCCTTTAAAGGACAAGTCCACCTTAATATACATTAGGATTGAGAGAATGCAGCAATATTAGAAGAACACATCAGTGAAAGTTTGAGGAAAATCAGACAATCCGTTCAAAAGTTATGAATATTTTAAGTATCTGTGCAGTCACTGCTGGATGAGAAGACTACTACAGTGTATGATGTCACATGCGTACAACTATATAAGGAAAATAAAAAGAGAATTTCACAAAACTTGACTTTTTGAATAAAGTGCACATTTCCTCGACTTGTTACTGGCTTATGTTAGGGGTAATATTATTCCCCCTGACTTCTGAAAGAGAGAAGTCGAGTGTTCTTTCATTATGTGAGAAAAGTGAGAATATCTTGAATTTTCTTTATGCTTTCTTTATATAGTTGTACTCATATGACATCACAAGCTATAGTAGTCTTCTCATCCAGCCGTGACTGAGCAGAAACTTCAAAAATTCATAACTTTTGAATGGATTGTCCGATTTTCCTCAAACTCTCATTGATGTGTTCTACTAATATTGCTGCATTCACTCAACCCACATGTCTATGAAGGTGACCGTATGCACATGGGTGATTGGCTCAGCAGTCAGCAGGGAGTGGATGTTGTAGGACGAAAATCATGATATTTCTGCGGTGAGCATTCTCATTGTCATCTGTCTCTGTGAACTTCACTGCATGCTCTATGTGCATGATATTTCTTGCAACGTTATGGGTGGTTTTTATGCACAGTCACACGGTGAGGAGAATGTTGCCAGTTTTCATATGTCACCATTTTTCAAAAGTCGCATTTTGATCTGTTAGTGTGAATGTGTCTCGGTTTTTGGTTGGTTTTTTTTTTTTGTCGTTGAACATTTTGCTTTTTTCCGGGAAGTAGAATGCAATTTCGGCAAATATATAATTGGCAGACACACAGATGACAGTGATCAGATTTTAGGTTTAATTTAATTTTAACATATATCATTGATAGAAAAAAAAAATAAATGAAAAAGATTACTTCTTAGGTTTAATGCTAAGGTTTAATGCCAACTATTTTGTATGTTTATTTGTTTGCTTATTTATCGGAACTTTTCAATCTTTGATACAAAGTGGTCTCTTGAGGTCTACAAACATGTATCACTGCTGGGAAGAGCTGCTCATGATCTTTCTTGTCTACTGTGAGATGGATTGCATTACTTGGATCCTCATTTGTTTTTCATCAGATATGTCATACTGTATATATATCTGACAAGTCACTTCTGTTTTGCTAACCTATATGTCATAACTAATCTATAGCCAATCTCATAATCCAGAAAATTCAAGGGTTTTTAATTTTTCAGCGTATCTTTCAACGGAAGCATGCATGCTTTCCAATCACACGTAGTATACAGTACAGCAGATCTGTCATCTTTAATTCCCCATGTAGGGTGTACTGTTGTGACCTTTCTGTTTTGTAGTTCTTCAGGTTTGTTTTGAATAGCATGTTCAATGCTGCTCATAATGCACTATAATTAATTCTCTTTTATTTCATTGTTACTTTGCTCTTCATTACTACATCATTATACATGTACGCACAAAAAAACACACATGACTACACCATGTATACTTCAAAACAAAAGCTTTTTCCAACAGCAAGACAAAATTTGACCAACATTTCTTATCTCGGGAGCCTGGTAGGAAGCCAGATTTTCAACCTACACGCCTTATCGTCTGCTGGCTATACGAAAATATCTCCTGAGCTCTGAGCTGGGTATATACGAGTCAATATTGTTCAAAGGGTGTCAAGTTATGGAAACTTGGCCGGCTGTCAATCGCAGCGATGATCAGAAACACCTGTGAACACAACATGGCTAACCTTTTCCAAGATAGTACGAGGAACACAATGGCAGGCATACAGTGATACCAGCAGCCTTGGCTGTGACTGCGTGCTAATACGGCTTGTTTACATGCTCCATTTCTCTCCTCAGAGTCAACCTCCAAAAACATTTTACACCCACAATGGTTCCTGTTGAACCCATTTTGAGCCCCTTAGAAGAAAAAAAAAAAATGTATTCTCATCTCACTGCTCAACTCCAACAGATTGTCACTCTGGATAGACATTACTCCAGCTTAAACACTTTTATGCAACAACTTTATGCAAAATAATTTCATGCTTAACTTGTTTATTCAGGTTTTTTCGGGGGGGGGGGGGGAATGGATATACAGTATTAAATGTCTGGCTGGATAACAAACAAAATTACCAGTCTCATATATTATGTTTCAGAAAAATCACCTCCCCCTTTTCTCCCCCATATCCCCCCCCCCCCCCCCAGGAGGATGCAACAAACTGATGTAAAATCAGAACACCGGACTGCATTTGTACGATATCACTTGGGAAGTCACGCATCCAGCCATGTGGTAGATTTGAGCTCAAACCCTACATCGATCATTGGTCTCAGACAAAATCAATTCAACTCGCATCTCAAACTGAAGGAGTCCTAGATATCAACTAACACGCTTCTCAGCACAAATTCCCAGCTCATATTTACCATAATACTGAAAAGCAACAAGATAATAAAGCAAAATGAGAAAAAAACAAAGTTGAATATTGGTCAGAGTTGTTGGCAGGCCTGCAATGCAGAAGCACTCTTGTGGCATCTTACAGTTCAAGGGCAGAGCAGCGCTCCAAGCAAATTTCAGCCAGACTCTTCTGTGCAGTCCAACCTACTTTGGTTAAAGATAGAGAGGAAAAAAAAAAAACCTCCTCCGCGTTAAGAGAACCCTGATGGAATATCAAGATGTCGCAGCCAGACAAGTAATAAGGCTACAGGGGAAGAAGACGGAGGATCTTCGCCTCTGCAGGGCACACAGTAGGCCCAGGGTTCGGCAATTTGCTGGCTGGGCTCGTCATCACGAAATCTATCAGACAGCGGGAGACTTGGGATGCCCCAAATAACACTGATAATAGATCTGTTTGTGGGATTTGTTTACCAGCAATCCCTTAGAATGTCTCCCTATGGACAGACGGCTTTCGTTTTTCCTTACGCTCATGATGACCCAACTCCACAGAGCCTCTGTAGTTTGTGCATTACATCTCCACACAAGCATCCACATATGTAGCTGAGGTGATATCACTCATGCATGATAATTGGGCATTTTCAAGAATTATAATGTGTATGTGTACAATAATACCGAACTCTACCTACCCCTCTATCATTGTCTGCACAATTGTACGTACAATTGTACAAACAGAATGGTGGCCAAACACAAGTATCTCCTCTTGAAAATGAAACTGATATCATTCACAATTTTTTTTTAGAGTTAATGTATAAAATCTACACTGTTTTCTTGTCTTAATATTGGAAAAAAAAAGAATCCCAAATCATGTAAACACACACACCCAAACACACAATCTGTATATTTAGGGCTACTGCTGTTGTTCTAAAATAGTGGAAATAAAAATTACACACCATGAACAATTACACGCATACACAGTCTATAAATTCTGGGCTGCTACTTGTCGTAGGCAGATCTGGCCAGCAGAAATCTTGAGCCGTATTCTCTTGCCTCTCCCCCCCCCCCCCCCCCCAACCTCACCCACCTCCCTCCCTCCCTTTCCACTCAGGATCATGCATACCCATGAACAGGACAAATCACCAACATTTAGGCTGCGCCACAGAGGGAGAAAGAGAGTGTGAAGTCAAAAGTTGAGGCATAAAAGCTCTTCGCAAACATGCTCCAAGGCACTGCAAACATTATCAAGCCAGCAAGATTTGCAACTGGTCTCTGACTGGCTTTTTTTTTTCTCTCTCTCCAGAAAGTCACTTCCAAATGCTGTGGATGTTTTTGCAGAGCAATGAATTGTGAAACATGCGAGAAATAGGTGTGCCATTGAAATTCATGTTTCAAAGGCACTTGTTCACACCTCGTAGCTCCATGTTCACAATGAATTGCAGTGTTGTATAATAACACAGAGATTCCAAACAGGGTACCTCAGAGATTTTTTGACTCAGAACAGACTGTTGTACAAAAATTTATAGAAAAGAAATAACAATCCACTCAAAATGGTGAAAGTTTCTTATAAATCCTTTTAAAAAGGGTAAGAAAATCATGGATCTTTGGAGTCTTACATTTTTGTTTCAACACTAAAGTTCACCAAAATTCCACTGTTAAAAAAAATAGATACTGTAAAACATGATATATTCGCGGCATGGATTTTTCGCGAATTGAAGCCGACGGCCTTTTTTGCGGCATGAAATTTTCGCGAACTGCCACTGCCATTCAATGCATATAGTGTAGAAAAGAACTTTCGCGTGCATTTTAATTTCGCGAATCTTCGTGCTCGCGAAATTCGCGAAATTAAAATGCACGTGAACATTCCTCGTTTTACAGTACACAATCACAGAACATTCAAGAGGTTCCGGCAACTTTCAACAGCAAGATAACTTGCGGGTAAGGGGATTTATACATGCTTAATTACTGACTTCAAAATGATAACTCTAACATTTCTTTGTATAACCAACGGAAGAGATTACATTTTCCCTCATCTATTTTGCATATAATGTGATTGTGACACTAACAAACCTTCTTGAAATATGTTATACTTCGAATTTTAAGCACTTTCTTATCATTCTTTCAATTGCCCCCCCCCCCCCCAAAAAAAAAAAAAAAAAAAATGTTCGATGAACGACACGTGATGGATGCTGGATGATGACTGATCACATAGCTCATCTGAGGCAAAGACTCCAGCAAGCTTAAAGGGGAAATCCAGTCCAAATATAAGTTAGTCTGATAAGAAAGAATAAAACATTACAAGTTCAACTGTAAAATTTTGATCGAAATCAGGTGAAAAATAAGTAAGTTATGACATTTTGAAGTTTCACTAATTTTTCAGGAAACAGTTCTTGAATGGTCAATATACGCAAAGGGCAAAGTGAGCATCACTTCACCCCCTCACAACTTGCATATATTTGACATTTCCAGTTTTTCATTCAAATGCAAGTAAGCTCAAGGCTCAAATCCCGGTATATCTAACTAATTACTATTCTGAAGCTATTCAACCAGGAATAACATTATGTTGCAGACTTCAATGACAGAAATATTGAATTTTCGTCATTTTTTTTTTTACACGATCAATGGAAAATTGTGAGGTTATGACATAGTTAGCTCACTCATTTGCATATTCATATCCACTGTACAAGAACTGTTTTACAGAAATTAGCATAACTTTAAAATGTCATAACTTCCTTATTTTTAAAATCTGATTTCAGTCAAATTCTTATCGTTGAATTCGTTAGATTCTACCTTTTTTATCAGGCTCACTTATATTTGGACTGGATTTCCCCTTTAACATTGTGGGCTGGGAGAGGAAGCATAGGCTGATAATAGCTGCAGCACCCACAGAAAGAATCTTGCGTTTTCTGTTTTCTTGACTTTATTTTACTCACATGTGTGGAGGCATTCTATGATGGTGGTGGCGTCGATGAGGTATCCATGGCACAGCTTGCAGGTGATGTTCTCGTTGATCTCGTACAGGAACACCTGCCTGTCCATCTGTGATCGGAGGTAGACAAAGGAGAGGGAAATCATTAAGACATGAATATGATCGTCACCCTCACCCACATCATGCAGCATAAGGCATGAGGCGAATCAATGGCACAGCACAAATGAGGTTGACTCAGTCGTTTTTAGCGACATGCATGTCTATGCAACAGTAGGGCTATTAGCACCAGAAAGACACAGAATGGGGTGGGGGGAACAGTTTTTTGGGGCACCATTTACACTGCCAGAAACACTGGACACTTGCAGTGTTTTGGCAGGAAATGTGCATGCATGAGAAAAACCAGATATTTGGGATTCTGGATAAGTTGTGCATACGGTGTGCAGTATGTGCAATCGATATGAGATCTACAATGCATCTTTCCATTCAGCTTGCATGATGTCAGTACTTCTTCCTTTCTTTTTTGTATAATACTGGCTGGGTAGCATATTGAATACGTAGCATATCAATGATTTTATATAATAGTGCTTGTCACTTGTGGTTGTTCTGCAATGACACAACTGTATAAATTAAAACCCAGCTTGGTAATTCAACATTAATCCACTTCAACAAATCCAATCACTTTCTTCTTTTTTTTTTCTTTTTGTTGGGGTGGGAAATAACTACACGTATGTCACTACTACTGACTGATTGTTTACAATTTACATGAATGCTTATCATCAATACAGAAACATAACAAAAACATATGGCCTCAATTTTCTATTTTAAGTACAGGCCAGAGGATGAGAGAAATTATATATTCTTTTATTGTGTGCTGATATTCCATCCTGAATCTCAGTCTTATTTATCTATTTACAAGTTTCTGCATGCTCCTCCCACGGAAATCTCATCCCATCACTTCTTCAGACGTCATCTCGTGCTCCAACGCACAGAGCTTTCCCTTTCCAAATATTATCCCCTATTCTCTTCAGTCTTTCTTCTATAAATCAATCCCTCCTTCGTGCCCCCCCCCCAATCTATGCAAGCACACACACACACACACACACACACACACGCTTTGAAAGCCAATGTTCGCAGAGCTGAAGGGGGTTCAGGAGGTATTGCACACAATACACTGTGTGTGAGGTTCAGATGCTCCGCCCCCTCCTTGATTGGCGAAGCTGCAAGGACGCCGCATGTTCTGAATGTTGTTTAACATTTCGGCTGATGCGATGGCTGCAACTCGAGGGATTTTGATGCAGCCGTTAAGATACGTGCGTAGCAATAAATGTCACGGAACTTTTACAGCAACTCTTGTCAACCAAACCATAAATGTCAAACGTGTACCACCATGTCTCTGCCCCCTTTGCCAAGCTAACATTTAATGTTGGGTCATTCACATTACTATGAAATAAACACAAGCGTTGAAGCTGAAAGAAGCTTTCCACAGCAATGCTCAAAGAGTCTTTCTTTCGTGGGAACTGACTTACAATCATTCAAAATATTTTGAGTTTGCATTTATTATTAGTTTTATTGGTGTGAATTCAAGAATGAAAAATCTTGCAAGTTTTCTTTCACGTGGGATCCGACACATCTTGTCAACTTGCAAAACCAAGGAAACATTGTAGGCCTACCTCCAGAATCTGAGGCAACACTGCATTTGAATGAGCATGGACAGAGGAGTAAAATCTTCCAAGTTTAAAATTTTGCAGTATTTGTCATTGAGAACGGCCCTCATACCATTGTAAAGGGGTGTTGGAGTGCCACTTTGCACTGGAGGGATACATTGTTCGCCAACAACACTGGACATTATCCCTCTTCAATTGGCCCTCAAATTCCTCTACGACCATGAGACCATTGATTTGCTGGTTCAAACAAGTTGTGTCCCCTTGTTGCTGCTCCACACCTTGGCAGCAGTTGAGGACAAAGAACAAGACGTCGCCGATTTGGATCAATGCTGAACTCAGGGGTGACTCCGTCCGATGGCACGCCTTTCTTTTCGGAAGGAGCAAGCTTTCAATTTCACGCAGGCAGCGACATGTGTCGGCTGCTCTCCGCTCCTCGCCATTCAGCGGTAAGAATAGTTGCAAATCTAGACTCACAGTCCGGAGGCAGCGGGGCGTGAAATAGCTACCCGGAGTGTTTAACTTTGTGCTTTATGGGCCATTACACCTTTCACATCCTTCCAGCGCTTATCTTCGCAAATCTGCTGCAGAGGATGGGTTTGGGATCAGCATTACAGGGAGAAGAATCGTCTTGTATTACAGGAGGGATTTAACTTTAAAGGGGTTGATTACTTAGGAGATGATCTCTGAAGGAAACATGTGACTCTGATCTAAATGTCCAAGACAGTCAGTTCATTCATCCATTGATAAGAATTATACACAGCTTATAAAGAGTGTGGGGTTATTCAATAATACAAATGTGTTGTAAACACAATGGAAAATGCACACTGTATGGTTTAAGCAGGGAGGTGGGAACTCTTCCCACCTCTCTGGTTTAAGACTGGATTGGATAAGACCAAGGAGCTTCAAACACCATGCATATCATACCATCATTTAAGTGTGAATCAAGCAGGTGGTGGGATTTAGAATCGTTAAAATAACTCTCCAATGACTTTATACCAGAACAGACTATCAGACAGCTCTGCCAATGCATCAGTTGCTTTCGAATGGGACCTCTGTCTGGTGAAAATACTGAATGACAAACAGACATAAATCATTACCTGCTGCACACCTGATGTGTCAAAAACCTCCGACTCAACTACGTGTACAGCGACACTAAATACAGTTGAACCTCTCGTATCCGGACAAGTCGGGACCGGGGCTCATCCGGATAAGGGATTTGGCCGGATACGGGAGACTCAATGCTTTACACATGTACATATACATACACATGTACTGATGTAGCCCATTGTAGTACCACACGACATTGTATAGTAATGTGTATACTGCAACCTTTTCATTGTTACACTCAGTAACAGACCCCAAAATAGAGGTTCGTGTTTGCAAGAATGAAATCATTTTTTGAAATAAATTCTTGGGATGATTTACCTAAATAATTATTAAGAAATTTATGTATCAAGTAGATCTTGAAAATAAACAGTACGAGTCGACGAAACTACGCTTCAAAATTTTGAGTGTTCAATATCATTCGCTGCTCAGCCAATGACTCGAAACAATGCATGTCTATCTAGTCATATCGACGGCGGTGTATGGACCTATATGTGGCAATGCGATATGAGAGGACTCGAGCGCATAATCTGTCCATGTTCTTGCGATGATTTGAGGATGTTTGGGGATGTTAAAATGTCTGAAGGTAAGCAATTTGGAAGGAAATTTGATGTAATGTATGTTAATCATGTTGGAAGTAATATGTAATTTATGTGTGTTTGTGTAGGAGTTTTCAAGGAGTTTGGAATCCCCCTTTCCTCCCGTAATTATTAAAAAAAAAAAAAAAAAAAAAAATCACAGCATCCGTATAATAGAGAGATCCGGATAAAGGGAGGCCGGATAAGAGAGGTTCAACTGTACATCCAAACTAAGTTGTGACTGGACATTTTTACACGCTCAACCGTAACTTGATGACAATCTACAAATTTTGTTTTATGCTGTTCAAAAGAGGGATACACAACACATAATAATGTGGTCACACTCTTTTTACAATGAAGGGATCACTTTCAGTTTCCTCAAACTGCAGTTGGATAACGGCATCAAAGATCATCATCCACATATAATTTCTGCTACCATAAATCATCGGGTTTGGACTGATACAAACTGATATTTTGTTGCACACATTTAAACATGAATAAACAAATTGTGTTTACAGTCTAGCAATGCTCTTAATTTTTGTTCTTTTTAAATGGATTTCCAATTTCAGTTCAATCCTTGTGTTGTCATACATCAATATAGTATATTCCACTGTCTGGCTGGAGTATATGATATTTTGCAAATCTGGACTTATATGAGACAAGTTGGCAAGTGGCTGAATTTGTGATCAAGAACAACAGTAACCAAGTAAGAAACTAGAGAAACACTCTGAGAGCATAGACCTCAGCCAAGCAGCTCATTTCCACTACTATCTTATTTTCCATAGAGATCAGTGATTTTCATCCATATATAAATTATGCATGTCGAAAATCGCCCAATTTCTCAATATAGAAACCTTTTGTTACGTCATCAATTTCCAGCTGCACGGCACACCTCTACCTAGCAGAAACTAGAGCATGCACTTTGTACACGCAAGCAAACTCTAAATATGTGCAGCTTAAACTCCTAGGTTTATTGACCCTACCCGCCAAAATATCAAAAATCCTTCATAAAATCCATAAAAATTCCTGGATCACTACCAAAATTTAATCATCTGTTACAAGTGTCAATCTCAACCTTTCCTGAAGTTTTATCCTAATCTGTTCACAACTTTTTGAGTTACTTTGCACACGGACAAACAAACGCCAATGAAAACATAACATCCTCCCTTGGTGGAGGTAATAAGTATTCCACTCTTCATGAGAAAAGTTGGTAATTTCGTGCCTTGGAGAGGTTATATATGATGCATTATTTGTATTACAGGAGATCATATCTCTATTCCCCCCCCCCCCCCCCCCCCCCCCCCCCCCCCCCAGTTGTCAGTTTTGCGAATATCAGTCAACTCACCAAATTTGCAAAAGTAGATGACACTGAAAATTTATTGTGTAGACGAAGAGTGTATGCTTTTACATTCACCAAGAATGCAAAGAACACTCCTCATTAGTGGGATTCACACTGACAGAAATTCGTGGGATATAAATCTACAGCTCGAGCTATAAACGTTTTCCCAAAATGACTTTGTATTCATCATCTTCACAGCAACGCCTTTCTGGCTCAAATGCATTTGTGATCACACTTTTTTCCTTGTTTCAGAAAGACATGTCTAACGTTTAAGTAACCCCATACTCAAAACAGCTTTGCATTTATCATCTGCCCAAATATCCCCTGAAAGTTGTTTGTAAACCTTAAATGCACGCCAGAATTGAGTTGATAAATGTGCCTTCGAATACTATCATTGTACTAATTGTCGAATGAAAAAAAAAAATGAACGAACAAAAAAGACAAGTTTCTGGTCTGCATCACAACATGCTTTATGTACAATTGTAACATCAAATTAAGGGCATTGATTTACCTGAACAACCTGCATGCACAACGATATATTCCACACATTGTTAGAGACAAGACTATTGCCGACTGAAGAGTACTGTTAGCGACACAGCTGACCTTTAACAAACAGAGCGCACATGTCTGCAAATTTGTTTGTGGGATTCTGTATCACATTTGAAAAGTCCTAGGGTATGCCTTTGCTTATCCGAAACTTCCCATGGGGAGATCTAATGATATCAACATGCCATATCTGCCGAAGATCAAGTTTGGATTTTTTTTCTCTCTCTCTCTTTCTGCACTGGAGCAATTTGAGGAAACAGATTTAGCTTACCTTCTATTCAGAGACTCGCCAAAAATATTTTTCACTCTCCAGACAGTGTATATGCTGTGTTTTATTCATTGACATTTCCCCTGAATAAATAAAGGTACTGTTTACCACTGGGAGCAGTGATTAAAAAGATGTTCCAGATATTACATCTGATGCATAATGTGAAAGGTCAGTTGTATCACAAAACATCCTACCATATAAACATAAATTTGCAATAAACCCTAACATATAAGGAGATATCACTATTTTTCTCAATAAACCATAAGTGTAGACGGTTTAGCCTTGAAACACTTCTATCATAACTATTGTTCATATTTTGTACATTTAACAATACATACCATGGATTACACTGATTCAAATTTTAACACTAAATGTTTTTATCCCTAACTCACATTTTAGAACTATTTTTTAGCACTAAAGCTGGGTTTTTGTTTCATCTGCAAATTGTAAATAATGCCTTTAAATACAGTTTCACACCGGAAAGAAGTTTTGTTTTCTCAGATTTGAACAGGAAATGGTCCAGGAAATTGTAATGAACAACAACAAAAAAAAAAAAGAAAGAAAGTAAAAAAGATCCCAACACTAATTTTTTAGTTCATTCACTTCACTTGGGTGACAAGACAGTACATTTTCATCACAGTGTGTCTTACAGCTGTATTTAGTGGCCTTAGAAATTAGCTTTAAGCATACAGTAACATCTCATGACAAACATAAAGCTAGCTCAAGATATTACTGTATACGCTATAATTTTCGCGTACATAAATTTTCGCGAATTGCCGCTGTCACACATTTTCGCGAGTGGTTAAATTCGCGATTGGGGGACCAGAGAAAATATGAAGTGGCAAAGAAAGTGTGAATTTTCAACTTACTAGCAAATAAGAATGATACTAGTTATACACTGCATGAAAAAGACTTGCCAAACTCTGCGAACTAGTAAGTTAGAATTCAACATTTTTGAAGTGGTTTAGTCCATCGCGCTAGATTTCTGACAAGTGGTCCCCTTGCGATAATGGATTGGCTCTCTACAGTATTCGTAAGTAGACGAGGACGTGCGTAAACAAGCTTAGCCAGTATGGTCTGTTCGGTAAGCCGTGACATGGTATACTATTACTGAAATGTTCGTATCATCAAGGCAAGGGATTCATTTTGGAAGGTAATATTTTCGCGTGTTGTTAATTTTGCGAATAGTTCCCGACTCGCGAAATTCGCGAAAATAAAACCCCCGTGAAATATATAGCGTATACAGTAATCCACTCCATTTTCTGAGCGCGAATGAATTGCATGCAGTTTGTAGGAAACTATTACTGCTAGGGCACGATCTATCAACATGTACAGTTGTAGCCTAATGCCAATACTGAATGGGGAGGGTACTTCAGGAATAAAAGATGGGTACTCCGATCAACTCATTTTATTCTTTGATCTAAAAATCCTCAAAAACAACTCATTATCCTGGCAAATCAGGTCAGCCAGACAAGTTTCTTGGTAGACCCTTTTGATATACTGCACGCAAATTCCAAATGGAGGAAGATGAATTTTAAGCCCTCCTGAGAACTACCATGTTTTAACATTAATGTGTCATTGATTCCTAGCTGTGTCACCTTGTTAACCCAACAAACAATCATGATGAACAAACAACGCATAAAATCTTTGGTACATCCAATGTTCACCCTTTCTCCCCTGAAATCACCGAGCTAAAAAATTCTGCCCTTATGGCAGCTATGTAGCAGAGGCTTACGTGCACTCCAAGGCCCCTCATTAAGAATCACACGGGTGCTAATTATACTCCCATCACTATTTTCATTGTGAGCACAAGCTGCTATTTTTTGCCTCTGTAGACTAGCATGACTGGAGCTCTCCCCCAAACAGTTCATCACTGAATTGGCCGAAACCGATCTCGGATTCTCAGATTTCGACCTGGCAGTCAGAAAGCTTTCAAAATAACAATTAAAAAGAAGCCCCCCCCCCCCCCCCCCCAAAAAAAAAGCATGTGTGATGAAGCAAACCACTAGGGCAGTACAATTTTCAGTACATGTACACACTTTGATTAAAGAGAAAGAGAGAGACAGACAGGGAGGTTGACACTGTTGAAACTGAACATGTACTGCTCTCTACTGAGAGATAGAATATAGTTCTCAGAAGGGCTCAAAATTCATCTTCCACCATTTAGCAGTTACTTGCAGTATATCAAAAAGCACTACTAAGAAACTTGTCTGCCCGGTACATTTTGCCGGAATAATGAGTTGTTTTGGAGTATTTTGAGATCAAAAGTGTGAAATGATAAAGCCAGTGCGCATGACTTTTATTCCCAAAGCGCCTTCCTACAAGTAGTTCAGCAGTGGTTATGTAGAACACTACCAGTATCTGATGATCAAATCATGCCCCTGCCGTAGCAATGGATCTTGCTATATGGCCCAATATATCGTAACTGATGTAATTAAAAATTGTAATAATATCGTATAAGATTGTAATACTGTAAAACGAGGAATGTTCGCATGCATTTTAATATCGCGAATTTCGTGAGAGCCAAGATTCGTGAAATTAAAATGCACACAAAAGTTCTTGTCTGCATTACATGCATTGAATGCCAGTGGTAATTCACGAAAATTTCATGCCGCGAAAAAGGTCATCGCCTCCAATTTGCGAAAATTTCAAGCCGTGAATTACTCATGTTTTACAGTACTTCCAACGAACCTTTTTCAGCTAATATTTCTCATTTTCATCATTAGGTAAACCAACTGAGATCATGCCATTACAGCGTTATTTCACACATTTCTTATATTTGTGGACAGGTATATGAAAACTATGCCTGCCCACAAAAAAAAAGTAAAAACTATGTTTTTACTTTAATAAACAAAATCCACATGTGACTAAAATTGCATAAGAATTCAGACTTCCTCACATTGTACCTCACCTTGTCTGTTTGAGAGTCAGGAGGAGGTATCCTAGGGTGTGTTTATGCTCAATTTGCGAAGGCAGAATCAGCGTTTTGAAACGCTGATTCAAAACGCCGATTCAAAACGCCGTTCATGGGAGCACTGTTTATGCTCACTTTCTTCGAGCCTTGGACAGAGCGTTTGCGATTGCTTCGCTGACCTCAGCAGAGGCAGGTCAAATTGGGGCGCGCGCTGCGATCGGTGGCCTGGCCTGGGAGAGCAGCTGGGAAAGACATGCGTATGCACAGTACATGGGAAAACTGCACAGGCCAGGGTAGCTGGCTGGCTGGGTGGTGCGCGCTTTTTCATGTGAACCGGAAAGGCGTTTAGATGACGTCACTCTAAACGCATTTAGAAACGCTGTTGCGTTTATGCTTCCCCATCAAACGTGATTAGTCAGAAGCGCCGATCGCAAACGCACCTTTTTGTGCATTTTGGATCGGCGTTTTGAATCAGCGTTTCTATCGAAGTGAGCATGAACGCAACGGCGTTTTGCACTAATCACGTTTCAAAACGCTGATTCTGGCCCGAAAAAGGGAAGCATAAACACAGCCCTAAGGCGTGGGGAGACAATGGAGTAGGGAAGGCTAGCCTGACCTGGGATATATTTGGGATCCCTGTAATAATTGTGTACACCTCTATCACTGATCTCTATGTACAGTATATGTATATACTATACACACAGCTGAAGAATCTAAACTGGAATTGATCATTACCGATGAGCATTCATATGCTTTCATGCACATATTTACTGATGGATGCTAAATGTTTGTTTGTTTTTTTATGTCCATTGCTTAGCGAATGAAGATCAATTCAATCGGGTCATCCATGAATCCCCATGCTACTGCATGTTATGGTGTAAAGTCTACTGAGTTGATCTTGAGCATAATATGTATAATCATATGAAGATGTTTTCATGGGATCCCCCAATTCAATTGCACATAGCAACTGTATCTGATCAATTATACATCAGTTCGTTTTCAAACTGCAAAAAAAAAAATCCAGTATGTAATGACATTTCTGGAAAGGATTTTCAATCACGTGTTGCAGTTTACAGACTGTACACACACCTAAATAGTCTCTTTAATGCCAAGTGTTTACTGGGAGAAAGGCATTCCATTCGACAGCTGTGTTGTAAACGCCCTGGTCTGCATGTCAATCAAACACTCAACTCCAACTCAACACGTGCATGCAAGGTTTGTGCACATACACACATGCACCATACAAAGCGCACACAGTTTACATTGGACAATTATAGGTAGCTAACTACATTTGTATAGTACCCTTGGTAGCAGGGAAGTGATAGTAGTGGGTGAAGGTCCGGCTAAACTCTTATCTCCTCAAATCATGCTTTAGAAATAAACCATTCAGATTGCAATTGAAATTTACTCTGACTCGAGCCAAACATCAACAGGAAAAATACTTCCAGAACATGACTGGCTCGATATAACCTAAAGAGAGAAAATAAAAAAATGTTTGAGAGAAACATGATTCACATTTGTTTTAATCTTACAAAATTAGCTTACAGTGTAAAACATACTTTTTGTCCTAAACATGCCTAATACACTATGTTGATATAAACAAGCACTTTTGCAAGTGTGAAAGCTTTCCACAAGCATGCTACCATTCATACTGACAACAGAGACAGGTTGGGACAGTGCAACCTCCGGATGTTCTCCCATGTATGGGTATACCGTATGCTGTATATGCCATATATTTAGCAGCTTAAATTTTTCATTAATTGGGAATTCCCAACAATTTTGTGAGTGGTATAATTTGCAATCTATCATGGAGTACGCCACTATTAAATGGAGTGGCTGACCAGTATAAATGGGTGATGAGATCATAAAAATGTAAATGCACTGCGTTCAATTGAGACAGTTGAAACAAAAGATGAAAGATTTGCTTTGGGTTACCACCCTATGTATTCTACTGGTACTTGTACAAGTGGCTGCATGCTTTTATACAAGGGCATTATGATCACACTCAATCTAGACAGACAGTGGTCAGTAAGACTATGCATAGGCCCTAAATGCCATTTTATGGTATCAGAAGTGATTTAATCCCATAATTGATTACCACTTCATCCTGCACAACACACACTTCCTCTTGCTCTCAAGATAATCAAATACTCACATGCTCAGCCCACAGACACGCACACAACAGTCACACGTGTTTACTCATACATACATGTACATACATATTCAAACATTTATATGAACACACAAACAAACAAAACAGTTGACACAGGTTACTACTCCTCAATACTGACTTTTTCCCCCAGGGACCATTTCCCACAAACTACTTCTGTGTGTAATGCTGATAAGACATCACAGTGTATAGTTAAAGGTATAATTTACAAATTGTACCATGTGCAGAGGAAACAAAACGCAGCTTTAGTGCTTCAAAATAGTTCTACAATGTGAGCTAGGGATAGAAACCACCAATGTAAAAATGTTAATCAGTGTAATGTATTATGAAATATACAAAATGTGAACAATAGTCACAATAAAATTGTTTCTAGACTAAACTGTCTACAGTTATGGTTTATTGCAAAAAATAGTGATATCTCCTTATATCTTCTGGCTTTACTGCAAAATTTCTATATGGTAGGATGTTTTGTGACACAACTGACCCACACATATGCACTAAATGTGATAACTTGAACATTTTTAAATCACTGCTCCCAATGGTAAACAATACCTTTAACATTGGTCCTGCAAATTTATTTGACCTTTTTCATGGCAATTTGTCTCAAGAGAATCACTCTTTTTCTTATCTGTCTAGTGCCGAGATATCCCCACACTTCAAAATACACTTTAAACTTATCATCTCTCTCACAAGGAGAACATACTATAGGCCAACAAAAATCCCACATGTGTGTATAATGTTGTGTTAGGGAGACATCGACATGTAAGTTGCCAACTCAGCATCATGAAGCTCAGATTCCATTTCTCAAATGAGCCTTGGCAAGAGACTACAGCTATTGTAAATCCCCCATATTCCAGTCATTTCTGTCAAAACTGTGATGTCACAATCACTTGTCTCTGCCATTGTTGAACGCAGGCGACAGGTTGCAGCCATTTAGAAACTCAAGCCAGTTATGAGGCAGAGCTATCCACAATCACAACTTGCAGTACTTTGAGATTGCAAACCTCAGCCAAGTCCATAGGTCGTTAATGCCATAGAACTTTGCATGCATCTTAGCAACTCCCTGGATCTAGATTGTGATTTGGATCATCACCAAAAAATAATCAATTGTCTAACTTACAGTAACAAACCTATCTAGCAAACTTAATCAGAATCTTTGTATAACTCTTCTAGCACTTTGTACTTTTGCTATTAAGCAGATGAACAAATAATGAGGAAAAGATATGCACCTTGCAATATGCCTTTTAAT
This sequence comes from Diadema antillarum, assembly GCF_040938485.1. Lineage (NCBI taxonomy): Eukaryota > Metazoa > Echinodermata > Echinoidea > Diadematoida > Diadematidae > Diadema > Diadema antillarum. The sequence goes on along the minus strand of NW_027270972.1, from coordinate 1,661,079 downwards.
CTCTCATAGTGTTAAAGAGATGAGCATTAATCATAACACTCCTCTTTGCTCAGATTCAGTGTGGGTTAAAAAAAAATGGCACAGGTCTGAGGAAAAGACAAGCATGCATGACTTCAGAAACTACATCTGTATACCCAATCTCACATGATAACAAGACCAATACAGTTTATAGGGAAGGTTACAGTGGTTTTGCTCTCCAGTAGGAGGAAATTCCACCCTGATATTATGTTGCTTTCTATGAATACAGAAAAATCAGAGAAGTAAATCAGTGAATATTTGGGGGGGGGGGGAACCGGACAAAAAAAAAGCTATGAAATGTAAAATTCTAGAGAATAAAAGACAAATTGGCACCTCTGTGTAGTCTAGGTGTTGAGCAGTTCTTCATTTGTTTTGTATTAAAAATTCACTAATTTTCAGTTGTCTCAAATATCTGGGCACAGATTGAACTGTTGTATGTGACTGATTTCTTTTCCCAAAATTTTAACTGATCTATACTTCTCTCATTTTTACGATTTCACACAAAGCAACATAAAATCAGGATGGAAATTCCCAGTACAATTGTCTCCCTCTATGGTTTCTCAAGATCAAGCCACTCTGAAGCAGAACGAAATCAAAAGCGAAAAGTTTTATCTCATTACATACGTAAGACATCCAGAGGGCATCATACAATATATTTACTTTTTTTCTTCTTTTCTTCTTTCGACAGTACCCTATACTGCGAACAATACCTAACTTCCAAATACACTGTCGTGGGTAAACATAAGGAGCCAAGCTTCTGTATATATTGACTGTCATAAATTCTGGACCCACAGTTAAGTTGCTATTTATTGAGATCATCACTCAGAGAATTTGTTGATTTCACAAACATGTGAAGTTGTGGTTTAATTCACAAAGAAGCTCTGGAAATGAAAAAAAAAAAATCATTGTCTGTGCTAAACGGTACAAAGATTTATTTTCTGATAGTGTTGACTTCCATGTAATTTTTTTTCCCCCTGGTTTCTTTAAAAACCTTTCAACAGCTTTCATATTTGTTAGTACACAAAAATATGAAACACAATTTTGCAATTTTGAACTTATACAAGGCAACAACAATTAATTTTCCTTTCAAAGCAATTCGTCATTACTCAAATCATTAAACTCAAAAGAATACTTCAATGCAAAATAACTCAGTTATTTTCTCATTTTTCATAGGATATAAAAAATAATTGTGAAGAATTATACTAGCTAGTCAACGGAAGTCCCATGGGACTGATTTTACTCTCTTCTCTGTATCAACTTGAACATGTAATGGAAATTCAAATCATTTTCTTGAGTCTTTGTTTATTTTCTCAATCATTGAAATTTTATACATTTCCATTCATACACAACAGCTTTTGTGTATTAAAGACAGGTTCTTACACTGTCCATGTGGGTACAGTTGAACCTCTCGTATCCGGACAAGTCGGGACCGGAGCTCATCCGGATAAGGGATTTGGCCGGATACGGGGGACTCAATGCTTTATACATGTACATATACATACACATGTACTGATGTAGCCCATTGTAGTACCACATGTTTATAGTAATGTGTATACTGCAACCTTTTCGTTGTTACATTTGGGGATGGAATGTCTGAAGGTAAGCAATTTGGAAGGAAATTTGATGTAATGTAACAGTTGGAAGTAATATGTAATTTATGAGTGTTTGTGTAGGAGTTCTCAAGGAGTTGGGAATCCCTCTTTCCTCCCGTAATTATTTAAAAAAATCACGGCGAGATTGCGTCCGTATAATAGAGAGATCCGGATAAAGGGAGGCCGGATAAGAGAGGTTCAACTGTACTTTTGAGTGTGATTTGAATTACAGCACAAGAAGGAATAAAAGTACAGTAATTAGAGACTGTTGGACAGTTGTATTTGTTCAGAATTTGTCCGATACATGTCCAGAAGCCAAGAATTAAGTCTGTATTTTGTGTCTAAGAAGTATGCAGTAGCTAAAACAAGTGTGTTTGGAATGTCATTATGAATTTAAATAGATTAAATCATATCATTTTTGGTGGACACGTGATATGGACGAGAACATATACTTTTGACCACTTTTTTTTTTCAGTAAACTTTAGATTGACAGTTAATGTGGATCATTCCACATAATGGAGTAGAGAAGTAATAGAGCATAAAGAGCAAAGAAATCGTCCCCCGTTGGGAGTCTTTCTACGGTAGCAGCTACATAGATATCAAAGATTGCAATTTATTCAATTATCACGGACCATCATAAGAACAAGATTTGGTTGGTATTCACACATGCAGAGTTATTTGTACATTGAGAATCCAGCAAACTCTGACACAACTTACCAGATAAATATCAGTAGTTTTAATGATACAAGCAGCTACAGTATAAAGATACTCTAATATTCAATTCATGTTCATATCGAAAGATCATAAGAATCCCTTACCATATAAAAAATGGAAAATATCATATACTGCATTAGACCTACACGACAGAGGCAAAAAAAAAAAAGAAGAAACAACAACTTCAAGTACAACGCCCACAATATCACTTTTTTCAGGTGTGAACGGGTATCATGTGTCAATAAAATAGCGAAGCATGTGGGTTGTTTGCCCTGATCTCAAGTAGTGGCATTCTATTGACTTGTTCAGCAGACAGACAAAAGGCTGTGGCTTTGCTCCCTCTCCCCCTTAGCCTCTCACTCACAAACATCCCTGTATTCATTTGGTGGGATTTAATGGCCTTGTTCTCCTGATTGATCGAAAGTCCCCACGAGCCCTTGTCGCCATTTTTTTTCTTCAAACTTTCAATTAATTCTTTAAAAACTTTTATTTTCTCCCTTGTGGTCAACGTTGCTGGTTCCTCCACTCTTTCCCTGTTCATAATCTGTTACATACTTGAATAGAGGCTAAATATCAAGATTTTGTGAATTGACCTTGGCTGCGTTTATCTAAAAAATTTCAGAGGCAGAATCACAATCCTAAACGCGTTTGAGGCATTTTCAGGGGTTAGATAAATGCAACCATGTAATTCAAACGCGTTTAGAAATGCCGTTTTGAAATGCCTTTCAAAGGGCGTTTTGAAACATGTTTGAGACCACTATCGCCGTTCTGTGAGTAGATAAATGCAATGCCGTTTTGAAACGCATTTATATCTCAAGGTCAAATCCCAGTTGTTTCCGGTTGTGCTCTCTTCCCATTATTTGTGTGTGACTGAGGAGGCATGTTTGGTGGTATGCAACTGACCTTTACTTCCTGGGTCAAACGGCGCAAAGCAGCTGCGCAGTGACACCACTCGAATCGTGATTGTATGATAGTTAGATAAACGCAGCTCCCGAGAATCGTGTTTCAAACCACGTTTGCAAACACAGTTCCAAACGCGTTTTGAAACGTGATTCTCTCTCTCAAGTTAGATAAACGCAGCCCGTTTCTCTCGATGATCCCTCTCATCTTTGCTCAGTGGAGTGCCTCAAAAATTTAACAGCACTCATACTGCACTTCCCAATAAATTTTGTGTATTCTTTATTTACGGTTAGATCCACTATCCCAGGTGCTCACCAGAAAACAATATTCTCCAGCAGCAAAATTCAACCACCACAGTGCTTGCAAAAAGAATGAGAAATCAAATCATAAATCATTTCGTATTGTCGAAGTAAACTGTCGACCTGCATGTACTTGATATCAATGTTATGAAGGCTTTGTGACATCAAGTGTCCACTCCTGTAAATCCAAAAATGCTCAAGTGCATTTTAATGTTGCAAATTTTACGAGCCAAGATTTGCGAAATTAAAATACACGCCTAAGTTTTTGTCAACAATATCCATTGGATGCCAGCGGCAATTCGCGTAAAATTTCATGCCATGAAAATATCTTGCTTTACAGAACTGTAAACGAGGAATGTTTGTGTGCATTTTAATTTTGCGAGCGCCAAAATTCGCGAAATTAAAATGCATGGGAAAGTTCTTGCCTACACAATATGCATTGGATGCAAGTGGTAATACGCGAAGATTTCATGCTGCGAGAAAGGCCGTCAGCTCCAATTTCATGAAATTTTCATGCCGCAAATATATCGTGTTTGACAGTAACTTCACTGTTTTGATGAGAATTTCAAGAGCTGTCTTTGGTCTTTATATCACTTCGCATTCCAGCATGATGTCCCAACTAACAACTACATTGTATGCATCCATTTTGAACAAGAAACAGGCTGTTTCTGACAATCTCTAAAGAAATGCAAAGAAAAACTTTGCAGAAGAACATTTCTCTGCCCAGAGCACCATGAAAGAGACAGACACTGATTATTTGTTCTAATCTTTTTCAACATTCTCTCATTTAAACAAAACATATGGCCATGCTGCTGATTGCTGGCAACCTGCTTGATCAAATTCTCTTTTCTTCTTCTTGGGGGGGGGGGGGGGGAGGGTAGAAAGATGCAAACACACACAGAAAAAAAAAATCTGGCACTTTAGAAATGACTGACATATTATCAAAACAAATCCAGGCTTCTCTACAAGTCTACTGAATGTGGCTTGTCAATATCTTGGCCTCCACATACCGCACAATCCGGCATGCAGCCATGTTTACATTCCCAGAGCTTCCCTCTCATCCATAGAGCAATAATTCATCAGCTGAGGGCATACACATCTAAAGCTAATATAAATAATATCTATGACAAAGGTATATGGAGGTTAGATTCCCGCTATGTGTTGCTGCCAACAAAACAAAGAGAAGGCATATCATACTGTAGATCGAACATCCGCCGCTTTGTAAATCCAATATAAATCAATGCCATTATAAATCTAATAAAAAATATTTACTTGGCACCACTATGACAAATGCAGTATTCCAATAAATCATTATTCTCAACTCAATAACACTATTAAAAAACATCACTTTAGGCTTTTTGTCTAATTGTCTTTTGTGCAATAGTTCTAATCAAGAGAACTTTTCTTCTCTGTGCACTATTCATACTTTATAACAACAACTGAGATCTTCTTTAGATAACATACTAAACACGAGATTGCAAAATCAATTATTACAACTTGACCGATGCATAAAGCACCAGAGGAATATCAGACATGCTCCAAACCAACGTTGTCCCAGTAATCCTCGGTGATGGAGGCATGCATGAAACTGGACATGAGGCATGTCTTCATCAGACCGAAATTCAAACCAGCAGGCTATTTTGAGGTTTTGGAAAATAGCGCACTATTACGAATGTGTGCCTTCATCAGCTCGAAAACAGCTCGCTTGGGAAATTAGCCTGAAGTTGACACATGCGTACTCATCACACAGTCACAGAACTGAATGTAGAGTTCTGTGGGCTCAGCGCATGGTTCAAATGATGGGATAGAGAAAATTTTGGGCTGTTACAGAGGCAACCTTAATCTTACTATAGAGCGCTATTTCACAAACTTGGGAAAATCTTCTGATCAAATAGTGTGCTATTTACATGTACATCTTCATTGCGCAAATAGCGGGCTAATTTGACATTGGACTAACTTTCTAACCACAAATTAGTGCACTATTTTGAAACATCAGTCTGACGAAGACAGGCCAACATGATGGTAGGCATCACTAGCAGAAGATCTATTTCAAGATCAATGATCTAAAGATAACTCTCATAATAAACTGGCAGTGTTGTCCAAAATTATCCTGATTGAAATATTGATGTTCTGTCTCTTATCAATGCACCCTTTTGGGGATATTTTCAAATCATTGCGATCCAACTGGGATAATTCACCAGTGAAGACCAACTTGGATTGATCTGATCGAGATGATATATCCCATCATGCTTTGTGCGCACACCACTGTGCTTCAAGACATAACTATACCAAAATTATACCACTACATGTGCAAAAATTTCATTTAAGTATGCATGCACTGTGAGCAGAGTGTTTTAACTGTTTTGTTTCTACTGATTTTGTTTTATAATCTTGTTCACAAACATAATGTATTCAACTACAAATTATTATGAGTCACTTGGGAAGAAATTTGAGCCAGTTTTTGGACACAAACGAAGTGCTGAGTAAACTGAAACAGTAGATGGTACACTAGAGGTGCGAGGTGATGGGATGCGCACAGCCAAGGCAGTGCTTGTGTTTGCCTTGCATGCATGCTGGTATGGGAAAGTGGATTCTGAAGCTGGTTCTCATGTGTACACTCATTTCAGTAGACATGCAACTTTTGTAAACGTGTTTTATTAGATCATCATGGGCCAATTTTCAATGAGGTGGCCATGCTCCAAATGTTCGGATATTATCCCGATCGAGCTAGTGAGGACTGGTGAAATAAATTTCGGGATATCTAACGTATTGCTTCATCCTGATTGGATATTTCCTTGAGCTACACGTATACCAGGTAGTGAAGCCTAACCGATAATGAAAGTCAATATTGAAAGCAAAAGCCTAAATTCACAAAGGTGCCTTAAATCATTAAAGTCCAAGAATTACTGCAGTGTAGTATGCAAATTTTGACAGCACATGTAAATGTGCCCAAAATATCTTGTACAACAACAGGCATCTAATAATGTTGGTCCATGGACTGGTAACATAAAAACATAGATTTCACTGAAATTACTGGTACTTTTGCGAATTCGGACCATGATATAATTATAAGTCCATGCAGTGAGAAAACACAAAACTGCATTTTCAACTAACTCTTTCCCTTTTATAATTTAGGACCTATTTATTTGTATAAATCTTTAATCAGTCTAAATAAAAGTACATACCCGGTACCAAGGTTTTTAATCTTCCTTCCACAACCATTTCATATCGCTCTTTGAATAGTGTCAAAATTCCAACTTATCAGAGATTCTGTGTGTGTGGAGGTGTGTGTACTGTTTGCCAAGCTTGATCACACAAACACACACACACACACACACATACACACACACAGTCCACATTCACACAGAAATCCATGTATTGTATAAATATTAAGATGCATGTCCCTCCCACATTTTTTGTCAGAATAAGGTCCACTCATCGGCCACGAACAAACCTCCAAGAGCAGAACTCACTACAAAGCCAGGTTATTGGTGCTCCTTCGCTAATGAGCTCCGCACTCGCTCTCCGTACGTGCCCAATTCGTCATAAAATCTCCCTAAACTCTGTGAAATATTGATTTCAATTCCACACGGGCAAGCCTCATCCAGGCTCGCTGACGGGGAGGGTTGACGAGCAGAGAGCTTAAAGGGGCACATCAGTCACTCTTGCATCTCTTGGAGGTGTCTTTAACTGCCTGTGTCAATCACAGTCAATGTAGGGCCTAGATAGGTTTCATAAAATCCCAGTTTGAAGGTACTATTTAACAAAATTAATGGTTCCCATTTTTGAAAATCCGAGCTCTACTGTCCCCCATACTGTCAGAGTGTCTCATATTGGATAAAACATGAAGCTACGAAAAATTAGGTCTGAAAGTAGTAAATACTTAAAGGGACTGTACAGTACTGGTTGAGGTGGGGATTCATGTTTTGAACATTCCTAAGTGAGATAATGAGAAACCTTTTATGAAATATGAAAGAGCATGTAATTTTAAGAAGGATTCAACATTTATTTGATGAAAACTGGTTTTCAAATGGCTGAGATATCTAAAAAAGTGACAATAATAAAAGGCGACAGGCCACGCCTTTTATTAGGATTTCTTTGTTTCACCTTGTTTTTGGATATCTCAGCCATTTTAAAACTGATTTTCATCAAATAAACTTTTGATACCCCTTAGAATTGCATGCTCTTTGACATCTCATAGAGTGGTTTCTGAATATCTCGCAAAATGTTGAAAGCTAAATCCTCACCTCAACCAGAACTGTACACACCCTTTAAAAAGAAAATGTGTGAGCAACAGATTTTCTATACTTTGAATATTCTCATTGACAGGAGTGTTAGAATAAATCATTATGTTAACAATTTGATAGCATGGTGATTTTTTTTTCACAGGATGATAGATCTCTTGATAGTAACAGCATAATTATTCTCAAAATGTTTGTATGCAGTAAAGGAGCATTTTTGTGATTTTTTTTTTTACTTCACAATGTGGTTAAAGCAAAATTCAACAATGGGCCACCATGATGTTAACCTGTACCTACTGCCACATTGCCAGCCTTGCTACATCAACTCAAGGGAGTAGTTAAATCAGTTGTTTACACCTGATTTTGTGCACTGCTGGTGATAAAGGACTCTAGTGTTCATATTCAATCTGACTTGTTTTACTGCTTGTTTTTGTTTCAATGGCTGAACAATTCATGGGCATCTAAATAATGTATCAAATTTTTGTTGAATTGTCATGGACAGCACTTCACCACAAGATTTCAATAATCACATTGTCTCCGTACATTTCACACTTCTGTGGGGGAGGTGTGCTCTCTTTTATTTCCCATATATCCCTGTTAATTAATGAAGAGCCTCTATCTGCAGCACATAGGGTCCTATGAAGAGTGCCTTAAAGGTAGGGAATCCCATTTGCACGCCTTAAATGAAGAGTTGTATAAATACAGTGGTATGTTGAAGAGCGTATCATATTAGAAACTCCCATAAAGTATTGAAAGTGGAAGGTAACATTTAGTACATTTTTTTGACCGTTAGATTTTGAATTGAATTGTTTTCGGGGCTCACCGTAAATTCCAGTACATTACTAGGCTACCTTTGCAGACCCATGTACTGCATGTGTGTCCATCATGTATATTTTGTGAAGAAAGTTCATCAACACTTACTAACATTTCTATATACATTCTTGCCACGCACTCTATATGTTATTACATCAGCTCTTGTACTTTTAGATTTGTGTCTATAGATCACAAATACAGAAGAATGCAACAAAAAGGCTTAAGTGTGGCTGACACACAGAACTACTGAGAAGTTGAGTTTTGTGCATTATTCAAATTTTAGATAACTGTTGACTTCCAAATTTCTAAGCAGTGGCCTAAGCAAGTCCCCTGAGGTTCATATTTAATGTTTTGCTGCATTTTGGGAGGTCTGTAAAAGGTATCCCCTACCTTTAAAAGTGGTGATTGAAAAACATCACATCTACCGGCAATTCTGCATCACGATAATGGTTCTCCCCCTTCCCCCCCCCCCCCCCTCTTCCCAAATAGAGCATTCAAGTCACAAAAGCCTTATGACTATACACAGAGCAGAACAAAGGAAAACCACAGAAACTAATTTGGGATCCCATCAGTGGTCAAATGAATGGCCAAGGGAGCCAAATGTCCAGAGTCCAGGATAAATACGCATACCGAGCCAAAACCACAAGAATGTTGTTGTCCTCTTGTTGCTTTCACTATTGAGAAAAAGGAACATCTACCAGAGGTAGTATGCTCTAAGTACGTACCTCTTTCTTGTTTCTATGTGACTCCTATTGCACACTGCACAGGTGAGAGGAAGACCAGGGGGCCGTTCATGAAGCATTTTGTCAGATATCTTTTCTGACAAACTATTATAAGTTACTGAAATCCCCAAAATCCACCGAGGGGGGAGGGGGCATTTCATTAAGCATTCCATCTGCAAAAAATTTGTCGCATAAATTTGCTCTCAGCCAATCAGATGCAAGGACTTCAGTATCTTATAACATTATACCAGAAAAAAATCTGATAAAAATGCTTCATGAAATGCCCCCCCCCCCCCCCCGACCTACACAAAATGCTCATATCTGTTTGTCAGTACGAAAGTAGGTATTTTTATGCGCGTGGACACAATAATCTCACAAATAATCATAATTATGCAGAATTGATGTTGATGTTTAAATCCAATGCAATTGATGATGATGATGATGACCCTATATGGCACTATACCGGACCCAGGCCTATCTGTTTGAAAACATTAGATTTGTCGAGAATGTGCCCAATTACTGTGAATCAGCATTTTACATGCTTTTGTTTGTTTTGCTTTTTTTCAGCAATGACATCAGTAATTAATCCGATGGATCATCAGAGAACACTCCAGCATTCATGTTTACAACAAAAGAGCTCGAAAACTTTTCCCAAGGACACTCTTGTGCATGCATGCATGACACGCACATGATCAAATCCTGAATATCACCTGCGCAAAACTAGCTTTAAGGCCGTGTCTAACCATTCCGGGCAAGCTACACTACGCGGGCTTGTGGCGAGGAGGTAGTTTCCAGCACGTAGAAGATTTTCAGCGGGCGAACAAGAATGTTTGCAATTTTCATTCATGCCTTGTCACACCGTATCTGGGAAAGTTTTGCGGCCTGACTTGCGGGGAAACAAATTTATGTTATGAAATAATGTTGTGAAATTCTCTTTACATTTTCTTTATATCATTGTACATACAGTGTATGTGACATCACAAACTGCAGAAGTCTTCTCATCTACATGTATCATTTAGGCCTAATGGCTGGACTCAAATTACAAAATTCAAAACTTTTCAAAAGATTGTCTGATTTTTCTCAAACTTTGCTGATGTGTTCTACCAATCTTGAGCACTGCATTCATTCAATCCACATACATTTGGGTATTAATTTCCCTTTAAAACGTCATCTATTAAAAGCTTACCAAAACTCTTTTTACTGTCCCCTACAACAAACAAACAATAACAAGAGAAACAATGTTTTGGTAATAATTCAACTTCTATATTTTCCTTTATGTTCTTATCACATAAAACTATGCGTATCTATATACTGTAAAAGTGGTTTCTTTCGTGGTGGTTTTATTTTCGCGCTTTTCGCGCTTTGAGGTTGAACCGCGAATTTAACATCACGCAAAAATGTTTTGAACTCGTCGCTTGTTACAACGCTATTATTACCGACCGCGAATTTATTCACACGCGAAAAAGTCGGCACCGATGGAAACCGCGAAAGTTTCTGTACGCGAAAGAAACCACTTTTACAGTAATAGATCTATATGATATCAGTATACTGACATACATGATACAGATGCATCACACACTATTTACGCAGACTATTATATAGAGTGATTTTTCTGTCACACAACTCAGTCAAGAGCATTGTAAGACATTGTGCTTTTTGTACACTTGTATACAACATACAAGACGTATCTCTTCCAGATAATATCTGACTGAGGAATCGGAGGACGAGGAGAACTTCGCACATCATTGTCTCCAGTGCGGAAGGCAGCAAGTCGCTGCGACTGTCAGGGAGAGTTAACAGCCCATTATCAGAACTTCCTGCCGCACTCAGCATGGTTCTTCCTGATTTCACAGCCTTCTCAGCAGCTAGTGTGGAATTTAAAAAAAAAAAAAAAAAAAAATCAGTCCATACTAACATGAACCGCAGCTAACACAGTGCAAGGACATTGTCTTCAGTTCAGTCCAGTCTGCAACAACCGAACATCAATCCCCTTGTTCCAATGTCATGCTCTTTTACATATTAGCACATACTGCCGGCCGGCTGAGGGAGAGGTACGGTAATTTTTCTGAATGGATGTTAAATACTTTGATCGAATGGCCTATTCTGGCCAGAAGTAGCAGTACAATAGATCTAACACCTTTCATCCTGAGATGTACATATGTACACGTGTAGCTCAATAGCATTCTTAGGATTGAGAAAAACGTACCAAGTATTTTTTGAAAAGGCAGCATTTTGCATAAATGGGTTTGAGATGGCTTTGGGTATCAAAAAAAAAACAACAAACAAATCTTGATTTTCTATTCCTATTGATGCTCAAGCAATAAGACTTTCCTTGGCTTCTTACAGCACAAAGTTACTTCTGTCCATGCTATATTCACACACAATTTCTTAAATATTACAATGTGGCATCAACCTTGGACTTAACGATGTTTAACAGCAAAAAGTACGTGGACAGCACTAAAAGAAACCTGAGGGAATTTGTCATTAATAACCCAAACAGTGGTGATGATATAATTTTTGCCACAAAATTATTACTGAAAAGCTCTTCAGGAATTGTTAGTCATTTTATCATGTGTTTGTCATGTTCCACATTGCAAAATGATAAAAGAGATCACGGTTGATGTCATCATTGTTACAAAATTGGGACTGTTCCTTTACGACATATACACTAGTGGAATTCATACAACTGACACGAATCAGCAGATACAAATATTGAGATTTGCATGGTGCCATAAATCTCAAGATTTTTTCCCATGTAGACATACATGTAAAATCCCACTAAATACAGTGCAATTAGCATCGCAATCCAAATCCCACAAAATCTAGCGATCATTCTGAGATTATCGCAATAATTTGAGAAGTAGCATGATAATTTGCACCATGACAAGTACATGTATGTGAGCACTGGGGCAAAAAAAAAATCTTATATTTCAAGGCTTTTTTCTGTCCCATCATTCAAAACACATCAATCATGACAGCACATACATACATGTGTATGTGCAGGGTCACCAGTCTTGTAGATGTCAGGCATGTACACGTACAGCTTGGTCGACAAATTATGGCAATTTTCAATCAGCAAGATGCTTCTGTTCGTCTCAAGGGGCGCAAAATGTCTTGGTATTTAGTTCGCAATCATTATCCCACTATTTTGTCTGTGTGACTGCGACGAGTGTCAATCACACACAGTATGTGCTCGAAAGACAATGTGGCATCTGACTGCACTTCTGTCCGTGCCAAGCAGTTTAAAACAAAAATCTCCAATGTGCCAACCTGACACTAAATGATGATTACTGATATCTCAGATCAATGAACCGACTTGCCAAAACCAGACTGGGTAATCACTCACTCTCCAGCCAGGCATAGGTTTCATATTGGCTAGACATCCATCACAGGCAGATTTTGTGTAAAGCTAGGATGAGGCATCCTAAAATGTCTACGCTTCTACAAACCTCACCCAAAAGTGTCTAGGACCCCGTTTACAGTGCGAGGCTTGGTCGTGGCCGAGCCGCGGCCGAGCCCACCTTCATTTCAGTGTAAACGTGCAAAAGGCCAAATGCGGGGCCAAAATTGGCCGCGCATTAGGACACGCTCTGGAGGTGGTCTCGGCCGTGGCCGAGCCGCAGCCGAGCCCAGCCTCTTCCCAGTGTAAAGGCAAACTGGGCCAAATGCGCGGCCAATTTTAGTCTGCCTTCCAAACCCTCTGCCCATACTATTTCGCTATTCAGGATATTAACTCCCTCAATGTCGACAACTAGTATAGTTTAAGGTGGTTTTGTCCTGCAAAGGATTTTTCCTTCGGCTAAGGCCTTTGCCCGAACGGCGACTTTGTTGCCACGGAATCCAGTTGGCAAAGGGTCTGAAAACCAGACTATACCAAATTGCGTTTGTTAAAGGACAAGTTCACCTTCATAAACATAAGGATTGAGAGAATGTAGCAATATTAGTAGAACACATCATTGAAAGTTTGAGGAAAATCAGACAATCCGTTCAAAAGTTATGAATTTTTGAAGTTTTTGTGCATTACCCGCTGGATGAGAAGACTACTGCAGTGTATGAATAACTTAGATGTCACATGCGTACAACAATATAAGGAAAATATAAAGAGAATTTCACAAAATTCCATCTTTTGAAAAAAGTACAAATTCCCCTGACTCGTTACCGATAAATGTTATGGGTAATATTATTCCCCCTGCCTTTAGAAAGAGGCAAGTCAATTGCTCTTTTATTATGCGAAAAAAGTGAAAATATGTTGAATTTTCTTTTATATTTTCTTTATTCTGTTGTACGCATATGACTCACAAGCTGTAGTAGTCTCCTCATCCAGCGGTTCCAACACAAAAATTTAAAAAATTAATAACTTTTGCATCGATTGTCCGATTTTCCTCAAACTTTCACTGATGTGTTCTACTAATATTGTTGCATTTTCTCAATCCTTATGTTTATGAAGGTGAACTTGTCCTTTAACAAGCAGAGCGCCACTACAACAAAATATTGAAAGGTTTGAATTAAAAGCGCCGCCAAGCTCGGCAGTGTAAACAGACAAAATTGCGGGGCTCGGCCCCGCAATTGAGGTTGGGCTCGGCCACGGCTTGGCCGCGGCTCGGCCCAGCCCCGCACTGTAAAGGGGTCTAGCTCACAGACTTCTTGAATACACAAATTATTAATACCCCTTTAAGCAAAAGTTTGTGACACTTTGTGCAGGAGAAATAAAAGGTTGTCTGAACCAAAAGCACATTAAAGGTCCTGTTTACCTCTGGGAGCAGTGATTTTAAAGATGTTTAAGATATCACATTTGATGTATGTATACTGTAGGTCTGTTGTATCACAAAACATCCTACCATATAAAATTTTTGCAATAAAGCCTTAAATATAAGGAGATATCAGTATTTTTCTCATTAAAACTGTAACTGTAGATGGTTTAGTCTGGAAATATTTTCATTATAACTATTGTTCACATTTTGTGTATTTAACAATATAACATCGATTATACGGATTCAAATTTTTACTGAGGTTGTTTCTATCCCTAACTCACATTTTTGAAGTATTTTAAAGCACTAATGCTGGGTTTAGTTTCTTCTGCAAATGGTACATTATACCTTTAACATGTACATTGTATCAACCATGCAATACTGATGTCTTTTGAGTAAATAAACTTTTTTTTTGCTCATTTCCCATAAGCACCAAATGCAATAGTCACTTATACACTCTCCAAGAATGAAAATAATTACCAAAGATTTAGACCCATCAAGTTGTTAGACTTATTCCTGAATCAAATAAATTCATTGTAAGACTAAGAGGCATGATTTTGCATGAAAATGATGGCACGCACAGATGTACATGGATTGTATTATTCAGGAAACTACCACAAAATGTAGCTAACCACAGTTCAAAAGAGGGTTCATGTCATCGAAAAGTACACTAAATTTGGTGAAAATTGATTGCAGCCATATTCATGTAGCAAATCAAAAGTCCTTTAGCTTATCCTGTGTATGCAAACATGCCAAATCAATTGACAAAACAGTCCTTTTATCACTTTACTGTCAGTAAATTGTACAGTGCGGCACTATTGACTATTCTTCGAAAAACAGGCGACAGATATCCTTGACAGGGCAACGTCAGACACCACAGACCAAGACCAAACCATGACCCCTGGCATTATCCACCTGCTGTTTATTCAGCTAGACGCGGTCTTTTACCAGCAATTGCACAAGTTGCGACAAAGGACAAAAATCTGGCTGAAGGAGGGCACATGAATGCAGTGGGTTGTGTCCACTACTTAGTACTGCATACCGCAGAAACAACACAGAAACTTGCACACATATTAGACTGTGTTACACATGGCCAGAGAGCTCATGAAACCCAAGCTACACAGGGGACTGATTGTTTTCTTGGGTAATCCCTTCTAATATCACTCCAGTGGTCGATAATGGATGTCTTTCATTTCCCAAATTTTTCACGTTTTAGAGCAGACGTGAAATCCTCTACACGGCCACTGATTCAACTCATCCATCAATGACGCAGGCTGCAGCCATGGAACATTCGTGTACATTTACAACAGAAAGTCACGTTGCCACACTGTGTGGGCTCAAGAGATGTGCCGCTACTGCAATATACCATTACCGAATAACATTCTTGTGATGTATGACAACAGTTGGTATCAGGTACAATGTGTACTTCACGTTCTCCACCCACCTACATTGTATAGTGCTAATCACACACATACATGTAATACTTCAAGCTTACATTTTGAACTCAATCTTTAACCAGTCTTGTGTCCAATCAAACAATCACATTTATGAGCACTGATTCATTAAACATGAATAATATACAAAGACTTTACAAAACAGATTCAGCAGATTGTGTGAACAAAAGGAAGCACTAGATTTAGATGTGTTAACTGATGTGAAAATATCATGGATGGCATGAAATAATCAAACAACCGTGAAGATTGTGTGAACTAATGAAGCAAGCATGAAGGTTGTGTATTAAATAATGACACAATAACAAATGCTGTGTGAAATAGTGGAGAAGTCATTAATAATACAACATTGAAATAATGAAACAGTCATGAATGATGTCTGAAGTCATGAAGCATTTATGAAGGCTTGGTGAATTACAAATTTGTAGATGATGCCATAACAAATCCTGTGCAAAATGGTATAGCAATCATGAATGACATGTGAGACAATGAAGCAATCATGAAGGGTGTCTGAAATGATGAAGACAGGTGCAAAGTTATGAAGCAATCATGATAATTGTGTGAATTAATGAAGTAATCATAAATGTTAAACGAATGAAGCAATCATGAATGATGTGTGAAACAATGAAGCAATCATGAATGATGTGTGTGAAACAATGAAGCAATGATGAAGATGGTGCAAAAATAATGAAGCAATCATGAATGATGTTTGTAAGAATGAAGCAATCATGAATGATGTTTGTAAGAATGAAGCAATCATGAATGATGTGTGAAACAATGAAGCAATCATGAATGATGTGTGAAACAATGAAGCAATCATGAAGATGGTGCAAAAATAATGAAGCAATCATGAATGATGTTTGTAAGAATGAAGCAATCACGAATGGTGTCTGAAATGATAAAGCAATCATCAAGACTGTGAAATGATGATGCAATAACAAATGCTCCATGAAATGGTAAAGTAATCTTGAATGATATGTGAAATTATCATGCAATCATGAAGATCTAGTGAATATAATGAAGCAATCATGAAGGTTGCATGAACACAATAGGCCCGTTCACAAACAACGAAAATCGAAATTTCAATCGCGATCCAAATTTCGATTTTTTTTCGACCGTTCATACACAGGGAAAAATCGCACTTCGCAGCAAGGAAAGAACGATCAGTGGCCAAACTGCGCATGCGCGAATCTTGCATGACCGAAGACTGACCCCGCAGTCCCAATAGAGTTTCGCACGCGCTACGAACGATGGGATTAAAAATACCGATTTCCGAATCTCGATCGCGCTCACACACACGACGCTTGGCAAAATAATCGCGATTATTCTGAAAAATCGCACTAATAGTGCGAGTTGGATCGCGATTAGGATCGCGGTAATTAGTGAGATTTTTCTGTCCACACTGGAAAAAATTTCGAAATTTTGATCGCGATAAGAAAATCGATTTTTAAATCGCACTTTTTCCCTTATGTGTGAACGGGCCTATAGATGCAACAACCAAAAAAAAAAAAAAAATGCTCTGTGCAATGGTGAAGTAATCATTCAAGACTGATATGAAATAATGAAGCAATCATGAAGGTTATATGAAAATACTGATGCAATAAAAAATGATCTGTGCAATGGTGCAGTAATCATGACTGATATTATGTGAAATAACGAAGCAACCATGAATGATGTATGAAGTTATGAAGCAATCATGAGGGTTGGGTAAAATCATGATGTATACTACTAAATGCTGTGTGATAATGGGAAAGTAATTATGAATGATCTGTGAAATAATGAAGCAATCGTGACGATCATGTGAAATTGAGAAGCAATCATGATGTTTAATAGAATTGAAGCAATGAATGATGTGTAAAACAAGGAAGCAATCATGAAGATTGTGTGAAATAATGAAGCAATTATGTTTGATGTCTTAAACAATGATGCAATCATGCATGATAAATGCACGAAGTGATTATCAATGTGTGAAATATTGTAGCAATCATCCGCGATACCTGAAATACTGCAGCAACATACAATCACTTGAATTTCATGATGTCATCTACCACGACATCATGACATCACAAAGGAGCCATCCACGTCACATGACTGTGCTATTAATAGCATCAGACATGGTCCCATGGTTTGTGCATTGAAGATGATATGATGATTATTCTTGGAGAAGCATCCAAATATCTGATGAATACACATCACATACATTATCAACCAGATCGCTACAGTAATACCCCTCATGAACGACAACTACAAATAATACGTCTATAGATTTCAAAGTCTTTCCAGTCATAATGAAGCTTTTAATACGATAAAACCATGCATGAGTGAACACACTTGAAACTAATGCCAGCGTGTGGCAGTAATGACTATTTCTTAGTAGGATGCTGTTATTTCAGAGGATAATGTGCCTTCAAGTTGCCCTTATCTCACCCCCTTTTTCCATTATTGCTGGAATTTTCACTCAACTATCTACCCTGCCTGTTCTCTGGGCACCTTTTCCCATGAAATGAAGTCACAGTTAAATTACTCTACAATGTGTACATTAATTCAAGGTGACAATAAATGTACATACAGTACAACTACAACTTGTACAAGACCTGATGCAACAGAGCGACCACATTATATATGATAACACCAACTGAATAAATGTTCAAAAGTACATACTAGGCCTACTATCTCATATAGTAATATATGGTATGGCTAATACAGGCATATTTCCTACCCAACTAAAACTCACAAAAAGAAAATAGTACAGTACTGCTGAGATATTTGTATTCTAAAAGAATTAAACACTTGAAAGTATAAAGAGTTTCTTTTCCTCTCCATTCATAAATTGTGATGCAGGGCTCTGTCACGCCTATGATGTAAACGGGTAGTGAGAGAATTCCAATTAGACTGACATGACTTGCATGGCGAGTCAACTCTACCTGACCTCATAATGATAAAACTTTACTTCCCATACAAAGGAAATTTGATCCATGGGACTAAATGGGATCCAGTAATTACCCATTTCACATGCCCAGGGTCATCCCACCTCCTGTCCAAGGGTGAGCTAAATTTTTCGCCCCATACAGCCCGCTGTACTGTATTGTATTTCTCTCTCATCTGTGTAATGCCGAATGCTGAAGCACCTACTTCATGGATGTGTACCTGTTCATTATTAGGTTCACAAGAAAAAGACCTCGATCTCCAGATTAAAGTCAACTTCCAAAATGCATACCAATGTACAAGAACACATCTCAGCAGAGCAAACAAAAAAGCACAAATAATGGGAGTTTCATTACCATTGGCAATGAAATAGTCAAAGTCACAGAATTTCAAAGTTTCACAAATTTTCACAACCAAGCAATGTATGGTCACTGTCACCACACCAGGGCAAATTTTGAAGTGATGACGTTATTGCCTGACTAGGTTACTATTGACGTCCCCTAAAAATATTTTCTTGGATTTGATTTGCAAAGAATTTATGTGAATCCCTCGCATCACATTACCATGCCGATACACTGTACACAGACTTGGTAAGGAGTGTACAATGTAATAGGTGGGGTTCATTTACAGCACTTTGGTAACGTGAACCAACCTCTGCTCTAGGATACTTTATCAATGCATTGCGTCAAGCTTTCCCATCACATTTATGAGTGGGATAAAACATAAACTCTAAATGTATTTGTGAGCTTTTACTGCTACAGTTGTATAGGAAACCTATATGCATAAAGCACTTAAACATGAAACTATCAATTAGCCATGTTTTCATGGTATTTTAAAGGTATTGTTTACCAAGGTTGGGAGCAGTGAATCAAATATGCTCTAATTATCACATTTGATCCATATAGTGTAGGTCAGTTGTATGATAAAAAACATCCTATCATATAAAATATTTGCAATAAAGCCTAAAATATGAGGAGATATCACAATCTTTTTTTTTTCAATAGACAATAACTGTGGCCGGTTTATTCTAGAAACAATTTTATTACAACTATTGTTCGCATTTTGAATACTATAAACAATTCATCAATATTTATCATTGATTATACTGATAAGCATTTTTACACTGGTTGTTTCTATCCCTAACTCACATCTTAGACTAGAGATTTCAAAGCACAAAAGCTGGGTTCTTCTTTCATCTGCAAATTGTAAATAATACCTTTAAGAAATGGAAGATCGCTATACTGGTAGAGTGACCTCATAACTGGATGGGCATCTTTGCCATACTTGGTACAAGTATGTGAACAGTGGCTCTGGGCAAATTTTCATTACAAGTATGGGAAAATTAGCCGACTGCAGGCATTTCATGGCAAGGGGCAATCAATAAGTCCTCGAGCTATATCATCGCAACTTCCTTTCAACATGGGCTGCTCATCCTCGAGAAGTGCACCTTTAAATAAGGCTGGCTGCTGTTTGCAAACAAAGAGCCACCCCAGTATGCAGACAGAACTTCGTTGTATGGAGACATCAAAATATTGGCTCAAAGTTGTCATTGTTGAACATGTAATTTGCATTTATGATAATATGTGTTCTGTTCCAACCTACATTGTACACGTATGCAAGAAATACGATGGATACTAACCGACTGACTCTAGTACGGGTTTTCGTACGAATGAATTTTGACATGTGTTCTAGCACTCTTCACTGTATAGCTCCAACCCCCAGATGCATGAACTACAAATGAGCATGACACAGGTGTACAGCTGTACACGTGTACACATTTGTACAAAAATGCATACATGTAGAATGTACATTGTACATGTATGCATATGTGTACATTTATGCATCAGGTTCCTTATAATGCCCTCAACAGACCATACTCCGACAACATCCAGACAATGTCCGATGAACAAAATTTCTTACCTCTGGCAATATCATTGAATGAGTGAGCGAGGGGTGCCGTTTTAACAGACATACACCAAAAAAATTCTCCAGGTAGGTTTCCACAAAGGGGGTGTGTCCACTGATGAGAATACCCCGCCCAACGGCCAGTGCTGCCTATTGTTAGTAGATTGCGCACATCTAGATAGGTGGGCAATCATGTTTAGTAAACAAAACATGGTTATAATCAGTGATCTCAATTATATGGAGATCAGTCGTCACAATCCATGCATACATGTACATGTTGTAATCCACTCTCAGCGTGTCAATCATTCTCTGTCTGCAATGTTGCGCATGCATGCTGAGTGCATCAAAGGAATGCTACCATGGGAACGTTTCTAATAGACGGGTTGTCAGGGTTGGTTGGCAAAAGTTACCGCAACAACGTCTGAGCAACATTTTACTAGGACCGTTTTAAAAGGCAGGGTAAAAAAAAAAAAAAAAGCTTACAGTACCTGGATGCTACCCAGACGTTTCAGCAGTAACTCTAGTTTGAAAGACTCTATTAAGACGAGGCTAAAGATATGCATGCCCTCTGTGTATTTCAATTGAAATTGATTCCACAGCCTTCCTACATGATACATTTCGCCAATCATTTTCATGAACACTGTCATAAAATGTAACTTTGTATTTTACGTACACATTCATAGGTCACTTCAGGATTCCTTCAAATGGCAAAAACAAAAAGGTAAACGAAAATGAATAAATACATGAATTAAAAATAAATAATGCATGTACTGTATTTAGTATCCTTAGAACTTTAAAGAAAAAATAAGAGTGGGTGGAGTACTTGATCTGTCAAAATGAAATACAATCCAGTAGTCGTAGATAAAGTTGATGAAGTTAGGAGGGTCCCACACTATGGAATTACAAAATCAGACATGTGCTGTATACGCTGAATATTTCGCTAGGTTTTTATTTTCGCGAATTTTGTGAGTCGGGTGCTATTTGCGAAATTAAAGACACGCGAAAATAATGACTCTGATCCCGATATGAATGTGATGCACACGTATCACATTTTCTCCATTCAGTACAACACTCCACAATCGTGAATTCATAGCCACTCGTTAAGTCGTCGGGAAGTCCTGATTCACGAAAATTTAGACTCGCTAAATATGTATGCTGTATACAGTATTGTGGGAATCTCTGAAACTACTGGTATTGACATTTCCAGGGATGGCATAGCTGCACACTTCCAAGGACTTGTTCACATATCACCATGTGCATCAAATGTTATCAAAGCAAATATTAGGCTAACTCACTGCCACCCCCCCCCCCCCCCAACAATGAGGCTTTAGCAGCCTACAATAAAACCATAAATCTTCACGAACTGGAGCCGACCGCCTTTTTATGCAGCATGAAATTTTCACAAATGCCACTGGCATTCAATGCATACTGTAGACAAGAACTTTTGGCGTGCATTTTGATTTTAAGAAACTTGGCTCATCACAAAATTCACAAAAGTTTCATGCATGCAAAAATTTCTGGTTTTACACCACAGTATGACTGCTTTGTTAATATTATTTATCACTACCTACCCCGTATCCTACATGATGTGTGGAATCCACCCACAAGTTAAGATTTTCAACAATGTGCACTGTATGTTTTGTGAAATCAGCTTTTTCTCACACTAAAAACAAAAACAAAACATAAATAGTACTTCCATGAACGCTGTTTTGAAATCGACCACTTTAAACAATACACCCTCGGTCTCTGGGTGTCCTGACACATTGAGCCTAATAACATCACTGGCACTAGCAGTCTTTTCTCTTCATAGCTGATTAACACTTCTTGAAGCACATTGTAGTCCAGTCCATTTGGTAATATGAGGTTATACCTCTGCAAAATCAAAAAGTTGTGAAGAGAAGTTTACATTCTACATAAAGCAGGGTATTTGCAAAACAAGATCCCACTTGCCTTAAAGAGCATTTGGGCAAGAGCCAAAACTTTGAAGTGGATATACTGTACACGCGAGGTTTAAAGTATCTTTTTCCTTTTACAGCCTAACAGTGAGTATAGCTGCTATGGCAACATAGCAGCAGGCAAGTGGTTTGTAGCACACAAATTAAGTACCGGTACACATTTTGAGTCACATTTTTTTTTCCCCTTCCATTGTCACTCATTACATTCTGTTGATCAGACAGGAAAGTCACTACTTATATTTTATGTTACTGCTGTTTTTTTCATGGAAACATCTTGCATGGGGACATTCACACTTTAAGTGAAATATATACAATGTAACATGTAGAGTGTATGCATGTACATACACATGATATAGGCCCTACATTGTATTTGGGAGCATTACTCCTGACACTGATCATATGATATATCAATAGGACAGCACTTACAGGAGGATACATGTGTGCCACTTGTACATCTTCAGTCAGAAAGGTGAATCCTGACAAACAGAGAGAGTTGTCACATCCCACTCAAGTGTCTCTCAGACAGTACTACTTACGACGTCTGCCCTACGTACCTACCCAAGAAGCACACAATTACACTATAAATTAAGGACTCCCACCACCAAACCCCTCCCCCCTTCCTTTCCTTTATCTTCATCTTCAGGTCCATACAAGATCTGTGGTGAGGTTTGGGTAGAAAAGAAGAGGAGGGGGAGGTGGCTGAGAGGCAGTTCTTACGCATGCTTTCCAGCCAGTGCGGCACACGGCGACAATGGGTGAGAGGCACGCGTGACTGCACAATGCACGCTTTATTGATTCACGGAAGGCTCTCAAGCTGATTTGATTGAAGCCGGAGCGATGCAGGGCATCTGACGATAAGAAAACCCCCTTGCACAAAAGACCAGCGCTCGCAGACAAGACCGGTCTTGCTGCAGCTTGTTTTGCAGTGATGGGTGGGAAAGGTGGAAGCAAGGAAGATAGAGAGGAAGAGGACTTATGTACAAGAAGAGGAGGAAGAAGAAGAGGAGGAGGAGGAGGAGGAGGGGAAAAAGGGGTGGGGGAGATGGAGGGATGTAAATACAGGCGGCGCCACCTCAACACTACTAGGATGTCCTAAGACAATGCTTCATTTCTCTGTGCTCAAAAAGGACGCATTTCGCTGATTGCTCTGTGGTTTCCTCTTTACAAGGAAGACATGATGATGTACAGCTCTGGATGAGACAACCGGCCCTCTCCTTCAATTTCATAACTGTTCCAGCTTGAAAGCATGTACTACGTTGTACTGTACAATGTGCAAAGCAGAAACACAAGATGCAATTTGAAGAAAATTTTTCATGCAACATGTTCTGACATGCAGAAATTATGTTTTCCTTACAGCAAGGACAATACTGGAATTGCAGCATTGTTGATAAGCTGTGGCTGGTCATACCTAATCAGATGACAGTGAATAACAACAACAGCAACAGAATTCATCCCACAATCCTGGAGACTGTTTATGAACTTTTCCTTGTTTGAAACCATTTCAGTGCCCACTATCAAAACGTGTTTGCAAACACCTTTTGGATCGCTTTTCTTGAGCTGTTGTGTTTATTAACTCTGTCATGAGTTGTCACTGCGCAGCTTCATTGTGCAGTTTGACCCAAAGAGCGGAGATGTGTACAATGTACACAATCGTAGTTGGCAGTGGTAGGGGTGGGCAGGTCTGAGCTACAAATGTGTTTTAAAACTAAATAACATTGTACTTTGTGTTTATCAACTAGTTATAAACATGTTTCTGGCTCAAACAAGTTTGCAAGCATATTTTTTTAAGCCGTATCCGGGCAATTACCCCCAGAGGGCAATTATCCCCCAGCTAAATACTGGTTAGTGGTAAGGTTAGAGTTAAGATTAGGGTTAGGGTTAGGTTTAGGGTTAGGAGTTTGGGTTAGGGTTAGGATTAGGTTCAGGATTAGGATTAGGATTAGGGCCAGGGGAAGGGTCCGGGGTAATTGCCCAGGGGGTAATTGCCCTAGACCCTTTTTTAGCATTTCAGAGATATATGCATTTCTTACCCATAATCAAAACAGCTTTGCATTTATCAACTGCCCAAAACTTCCTAGAAGTTGATTGGCAACCTTAAATTCTGTGCCAGTAGTGAGTTGATAAAATGCAACCTTTGAAATAGGCCCTACTTCATACACACCTTCTACATTCTGGTACGGTACTGAATGTGCCAGAAAAGGGGGACCATGTGTGCAATTTCTTAAAATGATGTCATCATTTTGCAGTCCACTACAAATGTATGTGGCCATGAAAATCGAAAAGCCCTTATTGCCATGCTGAGCACAGGACAGTTCTCCTCACCATCTTTCCTTGCCATGAAAATTAAAAAAAAAAAAAAAAAAAAAATGCTCAGTCTCTTAAAGCAATCCAAAGCATAATCAAACCACAGTGACATCATTTGACATCAATACAGTTTTCCATCCCATCTACTCTCAGTCCAAAAGGAGTACCAGTAGTTTAATATCAAGGGTACTAAGACAAAAAGGCATCACTTGCTTAAAAAGAAGGTAGCATATTTACTGGAAACATGCAAGAAAAAGTCAGTATAGAAAGTGACTTGATTGCCGTCCATTCCACATTATGTTGCACATTAGCAACTGAAGTACTGATGTCCTGAAAATAACGTGGTTTGTACATGTACCACTACTAATGTTACGTTGTACACAGTGGGATTGTGGTAAATTTCTGTAGGCCTATGTGCTTTAACACAACTTTGGACATAATGATGAAAAGCCATGAGATGAATAGAGATCTTTTCTAAACAAAAATAGAAACACTAATATGCAATGATCTGTGGTAGCTAAGAACTGAAAATCAAGATGTTTAATAGAATACTGTAAAACGACTTATGTTTGCATGCATTTTAATTTCGCGAATTTCGCGAGCCAAGATTCGCAAAATTAAAATGCACGCGAAGGCTCTTGTCTACATTATGCATTGAATGCCAGAGGCACTTCATGAAAATTTCATGCCGTGAAAACGGCCATCAGCTCCAATTCGCGAAAATTTCATGCCACTAAAATATGTTTTACAGTAGGTTTTACACTTTGCACAGGTACACCTGTATGGTACACAGGCTCAAAAATAGCATACACTTGAACATTTGTGCAGTTCTGTACATGAGCAAACTTATACACCATGCATGTGCTCATTTTTTTAGCACGACATACAATGTACAACTACAACTGTACACCCGTAAATGTATTCTATCTGCTTTGACGTCAATTACTCATTGCCTTGTTTTCGACAGAGAAGGCATCTGGTGTTCACCAGACTTTGACCAACAGGTGCAGCGCGAATGACATCGTCCACAAGCTCAAAGAGAAAGCCACAATCATTCATCCCAACACACACTGGGCTATTCCAGCCAGGTTGATCAATGCCGTTTGAAAATGTGCTGTGCACGTTCATCCTCCATGGACGTTTGCCGACCTTGATCGCTATCTCGGCTGCAAAGAGATGGGATGGCACAATCAATAGTACTCTCTGAGGTATTTTCAAAGCCGTTACAGTGCATGGTGGTTATTCCCACCATAACATCTGACGTGGATGTCATTGATACTAATAATTACAATCTCTTTCAAGCAGAGAACAAGGATAAAGCCACCTAAAGAGTGATCCGCATTTTTTTCATATACAGCGTACCTGTATTATATGTGACTGTGTATCATAAAACCACCATAAAGTCGCACTCCCTGATTTTTTATTAGGACTCAATTTTGTAGGTGAAATGGGTCAACCTATTGTACTGGTACATGTACTCAATCTCAACTTTTTCATGGTTTCTGAAAGAGCAATTTTTCTTCTACATTATTCGAAAGTTTGGGATCATAAAACAAATGGGAAATTGTGTTTTTATCAGTTTTTCTAGAACACTATTTCGTAGAATAGTGTGATTAGGTATGTCTTTAGGCTCCTTTTAATTTCTTTAAACCTTGTACACACTCTCCACTTTCAGCTCTAGAAACTTTTGAAAGGTTAATTACTCCTTTTTTAAATCAGTCATGTATAGAATGGGTAGATAATCAGCATGTAGAGCATACTCACTTCTGATAATCTCTTCATTGTTGTTGCTATGGAGTTTTACATCCTGTTTTTTGTTTCATTCTGTGCACATAGCAGAGCCCTATACTTCAGAGCCTGTTTTATCAGAAGGCCTGCACACTTTTAGAGCATTATATGTGCTTCCTTTTCAAAATCTAAGTGAGTTATACATCATTTTAAAGCTTAAATTCTGCCCTTTCAGAATCTGACCTTAACCAAAAATCCAATTCTGGTGACTTTCTGTTGGTTTTGTGATGCAGGGTCATATAATTATGATTGTGTTTGGTTTCAGACTATGGATTTAAAATCAAGAGTAATAGGCTCTACCTCATTCATGTTCAATGTACAGTTGTACATTGCAGAGGCCAGACCTTTGAGACTGCTACTGTGTAACGCACACTCAGATCGCACAAAGCTCAATCAGAAATCATCTTCAGATGGCGATTAGCCAAACGTGATTCAACACCATGTGTTTGGGAGGAACACAATTAAAACAAGTTCACCTGTTCAGTACCGGTATAGGACCTACTACAATCTATAGTACATTTGTGCAACCGTGCAATGATTATTCCAGAAACATAATTTGTACAAATAATTGGAGAGATTGAAATTTGTTAGGACTGTGAATTACTGTGGAACAGGACAAGAATGAATGCAAGATTGATGAGATGGAAAAAGAGGAGTGCCATTCACATAAGAACAGCCGTCACGTCAAATCGCCCTTTGAGAGAAACAAAAGTGTGAAAAGAAATGATGAAAAAATTAAATAAATTCATATGTGGGTGCAGGAATGCAAAAAAAAAAAAAAAAAAAAAGTTTGATTTGTCTTTTCTTAGAGTCTTAACTAAGTCTTAAAACCTATCCACAGAAATAAAACATTCATCCTGTGACGACATCACCGTGAACTTGTGGGGGGGGGGGGGGGGGGGACTGTAATTCCCTATTAAAGCACCCTCCGCACTGTGACACATGTAAAACGTGTATGTAATGTAGCAAGAGTCCAACATTTCACCAGGTGCTCGGTGACAAGGTGACGGCAAGGTCGCTGCGAGCCAGCTCAAGACGATGATTGATGCTCGCATTGATGGGAAGGGGGTGGGGGAGTCAGGTTTAAACCTTTCACAGCCGCAATTTCTACTGGAGACGGAACCGCAGCGCAGCCAGTCAAGTAATTCCATGCTGAGTGGGTTGATCTCAACAAAGACAATCTATTGCACCATGCATGGGTAGATATCCAGCATGGTCTCTCTATAAAACCTGCATCATACGGTGCACAATGTGGTGAATTGCAGGGTGCGTGAAACAGTCAGGTACTTGTACTTGTATCAGACAAAAACTAGATGACACATGAAATACAACTATGTGAAAGGATAGCGATCCTCTAGTTAACATGCATTCTTTATAAAGTTGGTATTGTAAACACACCTGTTGATTGGTTGAGTACAATACCGGTAAGTCTGAAATGCACCCAAAATATCTCACATTTACAGTACATGCTTGTAATTGATGTAGACCTACGTTGCGTACACACATAGAACTGTAGAGCAATGACTAAAAAGTCAACAACTTGCAAACAAAACAAGATACCTCACTAAACAGATATACCTCAATAAAAATTAATGTACAGTAGAATCATATTCTACGATACTGTTGTTACTTACCCTGTAAAAGTAATATTGTTTCATGATTCACACAACCTCTGTGTTACTGGTATTCCAAAGTTTCAATCTGATTACAAGCGTAGAAAAAAGTGCATCACTATGATGCTAACTGCTTTGCCTACAAATTTCAGATCAAAATAAACCAAAATTTCCAGAAACTTTGACAAGAGCAGACATGCATGTAATATAAAATGTCAAATACCATATGCTGTAAAGGACAGAGTTTATATATGAGAAAGTTCTTCACTCAGTCCTTCAGTACAACAATGCCTGCATAATGAGTGAAGTATTTAAAGGATATCACAGAATACATAATGTATGTATCACACTGGTTTGTGGTTTATTTTGTGCGTACCAGTACATATGAAAGGATCAGCATGAACCCTTTGTCACCATGCTCATTCATCCAACCATAAATCATCTACCGTCCGATGCAAATAACAGCAATATCATTTCATAGTGCTCTTACATGTGTACATTGTATCATGCATACAGTACAGTTGCTCAATCAAATCTCATCTACATATTTTGAATTACAAAGTTGTACGATGATTGATTGGCACTGTCAAAATGCTTGAAAATTATTTGCTCTTAACCTGTCTATTTTATACAACCAGTATAGGTACCTACATGTACATGTACATCAAAATCTACAAATTTCAATATGGCTTTATAAAGTAGATTAAATTGAGATAACAGTTCCACATGTTGTCCTGGTAAATGAATGTTTTAAAAGCCATAACTAATCAAGCTTAATGAAATTTGCATATTACAAGTACATTGTACGTGATCATTGTATCAGAACTACACTAACATTACTGTGCTACCCGTACATTTGTAAGGGTCAACATTAGCTCATGTTCACAGAATACATCAATTTGAGCATGATTAAAGCATAGATCTACATTGTAGGTACAGTAATTCAAAATAAAACAGGGTATAATTAACACATTAATGAATACGAAAATCAAAACATTGATGGGAGAATTTGATTCAGAGGCCATTTTTACTTTTATTGTCATCATAAACAAATTAGCAATTAATTTTCAAGCTCAAAAAATGAAAATATCAAGGAGAAATCTGATCCTTTCACTGACTGCATGTGATCTAGTGTGGTGTTCCTACATAAAATTGTATACAGTGTACAGCATACAACAGTAGTACACAAACAACTCATTATACTGGTACAGTACCGGTAGCAAGTTTGGTCAGTAAGACTGTTCGATCTTCACAGCACAATTATTTTGTGCACAATTTGTGCACACTTTGCCTAAAAACATGGTAGGTTTGTTTGTTTTGTATGTTCAGGGCACTGACCTGCTCAAGTGAGGAGTCACTATGCCAGTATCACTCTTATCAGACGCCCCAAGCCGCTTTTTGAGACGTAAACCGGACACCATGCTACAGTGGCTGGCTCACTAACGTTTAAATAGTCATGACATTCTCAGTACATGTCCTGTTCCCACGAATTACTTCTGCTCTGTTGGTTTCATATTTACTGTATCCATCAATAGCTCTATGTGACTTTCTCTTTCAGGCATCTTATCAAAACTCTTTCATCCCTATCATGACTTGGACAACATGACAACATGCACTTTATACTACGTTTAAGTACAGTGTACACGTACAGTAAATTCATGTTTTGTTTAGCTTTTGTGCCATAAAGTAATATCATTTGTAATGATGCTGAAGAGTTATGCCAGCTGCTGGCCTCATTATGGCGGCTCAATGGAAAATTTGTCACAGTCTGTCTCTTTGCACACTGAAAGGGGTCGTCCTGGAATTGATCATCCTTTGTTCAAACGTAACGTTCACTGCCTCCCGAGGATTGCCCAGCACAGTGCACATGAAAAGATACACATGAATGAGGTCATTATGAATGATATTTGGGAGCTCTACAGCTGTACACCTGTAGGTCTCCTTCGTTTCTCTCTTTCTCTCACTCTTTCTCTCTTTCTCTTTCTTGATATCTATCATTTTGTCAGTAACTTTTTTACCTATCATCTGTAGGTAACTGCCTACATTTCTTTTTTTTTCAAATGTATTAATACAGTATCTATGTCAGTCAAGGTACTACTATTGTACATGTACAGTACGTAGACCTACATTACAATAGATCTCCACCAACACATCGTACATATGTAAGTATATTTGATCTCTTTCTACCTGTCACTCTTGTTACATGTACATGTATCTTAATACTGTCTTCTCATTATGCACTGTGTATACTCTCTTTCTTCTTTTTTCTCTCTCTATCTTTCTCTGTCTTTTCTGTTACAACTCATTCTGCCACATGTTGTATACATATTATACAATACCTACATGTACAGGTACTTACAATGTATGCATCAAAAAACAATTCTTGTGCAAAACTTTAAACATGGGAAACCAACTAGAAGTTGAGAAGTAAGGTTTTAGGTTGATACAGAAGGGCCATGTGTACTGTGATTGAACCTTTATTTCTTCACACTATTCATGATGTACAAGGTACAACGTACTCAGTCGATCGATCACTCCTATTTCTGCCTTTCGCTGTCCAGAGACCACTCAAAAATACCTAAAATTCTTCCCCCAATAGGGCCTGTATGATATACCATTAGTACAGTACATCCGTGTAAGCACCTGCCTAATACAATGTACACCCTGTCACATCATTTTAATTAGCCTCATCTGTTTGACCATGGCTAAACAGGCAAACTTGATACGATAGAAAACTCATCCCTCACATCACCAATCCAACTTGAATAGCCAGGAAATCTGAAAGACTTTCTTTCGTAGTTTTTATATTGTAGGTGTACAATCATATGTACAGTGTATGTAATTGTACATTATACCTCCCGCTGAAATCCCCAGTTGGAAGTACACTTTGTACTTGTAATCAACACTGTCTATAGCGCCACCCAAGGGAGACAAAAAAGCGGGCATTGTAGACAGGTGGCCGCTATTGACAGGGCCATTAACATGGCCTTTCTCTAAGGGTGAAACCCTGTGTATAGTGGTCACACACAGCAGGAGATGGTGGTCGCTATAGACAGGTTTGACTGTACAATGTACATTGAACATATTATGTACAATGTACTTGTACAAGACTTTATACAAAGGGCAGATCCAGGAATTCTGTACAGAGGGGGCGCCTTCATAAAATTCAAGGGGGGCGCATGCATCCCTCCCTCATTTTTTCTCATTTCTTTTGTTTTTAAAAATAAAAAATAAAGGGGGGGGGGCACGCACCCGGTGCGGTCCTTCCTGGATCCGCCACTGTGTATGGAGTCAGTAAGCAGGGATGCCAAGTTCAAAACAAATTTATGAGTGAGATTTTCATGACTCGGCATCTCGGCGCGCGAATGTGCATGTGAGCGAGGGTGGGAGGGGTTTTTTACCCCTCCCATGGTAGGGAGCTTTTTCAAGTCTTAGCTCTTATGGTGCAATCAGGCGCATACTTAAGTGACTATTTTTACTTATTTTGAAAGACAAAAGGGAAATATACCTTCAATTGCAACTATCACTTTAATCCTTTGGGCTATGCTCATTATTACATGTATAGGCCCAAGTTGCAGACTTTGCCCAATGCGTGAGAAAAATGGATGCCATGCGTGAAATCATGAGATGACCCCTAAACGCTTGAGTCTCACTGAGAATGCGTGAGACTTGGTAGCTCTGAGTAAGCCCTCACCAATGCACCTAACAATGATATAAAAATAAGATACCAATACCTCACACTACTATGAAAACAGGTGAGCAGTAGAGCACTGCATATGCCATATTATTTGCTGGGTTTATCATGCAAATTTCATGAGTCGTTTGCTTTTCGCAGATATCAAAACATGCAAAAAATATGAACTCTGATACCAGCATGAATGTGACACTCAAGTGTGTTTCTCCGTCCACTACTGTACTCCCTGATCACAACTACAACTACTCACAATATCATCGGGAAGTCACGATTCATGAAATATTTGACTCGTTTATACAATGTACCAGTACATGATGTTTTGGCAGTATACCCCCAGCCCAATTTTTAGTGTAATTGAGGAATACCATCACTGGTACCATACAGCATCTGATTCCTGTAGTATACAACGCGTAGCTGGCAAGACAAACAATACTAACCATAATACAATCCTATACTATAATACTCGAAGTTGTTGTTGTTGTCGCGGCCTTATGTATTTCCTGTTTTATTTCGGCGTTGCTGGTTTCTCTATCTCCTCCCGAGCCGTCGGCTCCGGGCAGTTGCGACCGGTGCCGTCGGCCGCAGGAGAGTATCCTACATCGAATGGCGCGGGTTTCGTTCCCTCTCCGCCTCCGTGTCGACGTCGAGGACGAAAAAGAAACATTAATTAGCTACATGCATAATGCATTTTTGTGCGTGACGAAAGAGCCGAGCGTTTCAATATTCACCGAACCTGCGCTGGCCTCCTGCTTTCTCGATCTTCCATCTTTTAGCTTGCAGAGACACTGGGGGATACTAAAGATGATGGTGCAGCGAAATCTCTGACATCTTCCGGCGGACGCGCACGCATACACACAATGTACCTCGCAGAACTCTATACACACTCTACACTGTGTGTATATAGTTCTGTGATGTACCTGTGATTTGCCTCCGCCTGTTACGTGTACTGAATGTATTGACGATGGTTACACGAATCTGTGTGTGCGTGATATGGACTACAAGGGCATTTACGTACAGTTCGCCATTATTGGCGTCCCCAAATGAAAACAACGAACGTTGGTTATGTAATTGTATTTTGCACAACTGCAGAATACTATATGCAGCTCAGGTACGTCATTTAGTTTGCTCGCCGTTTGCTCTCAAGTCCGGTGTCATTGTACGCAGACTGTTTAGGACGCGGCTAAATATATTTGCCGATCGTACCCTTACATATCAGATTACACGCGCAGCAGTGTCCATTCGTTTACTGCAGAGCTGCTGTAATCATACATATTCATAAGATGAGCGGACGTAGAGGAAAACCTCGCTTTGCCGACCGCCTATTTTTAAAATTGCAAGTGGAAATAGAATGTGTGGTTCTATGGTCTATCAAACTAAGTTTTGGTGACAAAAAAAAAAAGAGGGAGCAAATGAAGACGAATGCAGTGATGTATATATTCTTCTTTCTTCCATAACATGGGAAAAATATTAAAGAAAAAAAAATACGAGGTCGTGAGAACCTACTCACACGGGTGCCTATTAAACCTGATGACTATGATCTCCCCCTCCCCAAATAATAACAATGATGATAATAATAATAATAATAATAATAATAATGATAAGGATAATGATAATAATGATATAATGATAACAATAATAGGAGCAATAATTGTAGGCCTAATATTAATTATGATAATGTACAATCTGAAGCAGATGTAGTTCTATAATATGATATATCAAGCCAAGTTTTGGTGATTAAAAACAAAAAGGAGGGAGCAAAATTATGAAGATATATCTTATTTTTCTCTCATAACGTGGGGAAAAGAAACATGAAAAAAAAAACCACAAAACAAACCGAGGCCTTGAGACCAGCCGTGGATTCCCGCGGGTGCCCGCGTGGATGCAAGAGCAGGGGGTAATCAAAGTCATAGTGTTAATATCTTCCCGTTTCGACGGGAACAACCTGTGGGCAGAACTTTCGGGGAATCTCATTTGCGTTTTTGGTAATTTTTCCCTGAATGTTTTTGTTTTTTGCCCTGTGGAGGTGGAAATGTGTGTGTGCGTGAGGGGGGGGGGAGGGGTGAGGGGCAACAAGACAACTGTTGGACTTCAACGGGTGCAAATAACCCCTCGAAACTCAAGTTCTATAATAAAAGCAAGTAGTGGCGGGAATGATCCCTACCAATGGACCGGATCGCCTGGCATATACTACAAAAATGTATTATAAAATTTCTGGGAAGGGTGGTCATTTAGAAGACAGCACAATTAACGAAAGAATGAGAAGACTTTTCTTTTTATTTCTTCAATAAAAATGTGCAAAATCGTATCATGAGAAAAAAAAATTAAACCCCTCAGACCCGTGGATTTCCACGGGTGCTGCTAGTGTACTTAGAATGCTCTTGTATCTCTTTTCATTTGAAAGGAAAATGAAACCTTTTTGTCTTTCATTAAGTTTCTTGCCACCAAGTCCAGCATCTATGGACATGCTCTTGTAAGACTAAGACGACAAGTTGTGCTTATGCAATGCTACTATAACATTACAACATGCACATCCTCAAACAAGCAAAAAGTTACAATCTAAAATGAACTGTAATCATCTGATGATAAGGAAATGATAATCGTAATTAGGAAGGTATCAATACATAGGTATGCTGACAAGGTCTATTAACAGAGCCTAGACCATAATTAGTATGTATTTCATGATGCCTTTCTAAAGGGACTGATATTCACAAAACAAACATCTCTTGAAAAAACACCTACAGCTGTATACCACGAAGGCAAAGTTCATATATATCTGATCACCTCCGACAGATCCAATCCTGAGCCTGAGGAGTTCCATGTGATGTATCCACGGGGGTAGTCAATTTATGCAATCTGTATTAAATTTATTATGTTTCCATTTCCAGTGATGATTGAGCTTAGACTTGAAGGGGTTGACTGATGTTGCCTTGACAGCATCAGCACAAAGGCTATTCCACAAATTCATTGCTCTCTGCATGAAAGAGTTTAACCTCTTTACTAGTGCAACACATATTCTATTTTATTGTACATCTTAACCTTACCATGTGTAACTTTATCATTGATAACAAAAAGAACAGCTGGATCAAAATCTTCCTGATCATGCAAAATCTGAATATTCACACCTACAAAATAGGGATGGAATCCCCAAAGACTTGTGTCTCGCTGAGTATGACAATGATTTTACTTCAGATACCAACTTGGTCGCTCTCCTCAGAACCAATTCACATTTTTTTTGCATCACTCTTTGTATTGGCAAGTTCATTCCAGACACAAGAACAATGTTCCAAGAGTGGACTGACTAAGGCCGTATACAGAAAAGACAAACACTTCCTCAGTAAGGTGAGTAAAAGTCCTTTTGATCAGACCAAGTACACTGTACTTTATTTGCTTTGGCAGCCACTTTGAGTACAGTGTACATGAAGAGCAAAATTGACGATAAAAATAAACCCATAAGATCATTTTCCTCTTTAACTGTCTCAATAACCTCAAGATTATCATTCTCATCATCTGAATACATATTGTTGATAGAAAGATCAGTCTGTATCTTGTCATCGGAAATATGTTCCCCGGAGACTACAAAATGTACGTCCGGCTTCACAGCACAGAATCCCCTCCCACACAGAAGAGAGCCGTAAGAGTAAAAAAATAATTTAAAAAAATCTCCTCTGGACAAACAGATTCTTCTGTCAATTGGTTTAATGGTATTGATGCCGAGGTTTTTATGACCATGGTGCATAACATGACATCTTCCATGATTGAATTTGAGTGACAAGTCCTCAAGCTTGTCGATACTGTAAAAGTGGAAATTTTCGCAGTGTAGACATTTTTGTGCATTTCGCGAAACCAGAAGCTAGCTCAAAAATAAAAGCATGTGAATATTTTTGCATGCCATATGTTCCAATTGATAGTTACTGTCCTGATTCCGCGGAACTAAAAACACGCACAATTCATCTTACCCGGCTGAGCGCGAAAAATTACTTGTGCGAAAATATCCACTTTTACAGTAGTTTGCTGCAGTAACTGTGTATCACTAGGATTACTATAACGTTAATTGACTGCCAGCAGATTTGGCATCGT
Organism: Diadema antillarum; assembly: GCF_040938485.1. Lineage (NCBI taxonomy): Eukaryota > Metazoa > Echinodermata > Echinoidea > Diadematoida > Diadematidae > Diadema > Diadema antillarum. Next base: position 1,625,320 of record NW_027270972.1, on the reverse strand, counting down.
CTGCAAGCAAGCAGTCTCACAATCACATTATTGACATCATCTGATAACTATAGGACTAGGAGTAGGACACTTGCCCAGTGAACACCACTATGCACTGCAGTGCTAGGGTCAAGGGATTTACTGTATACGCTATAATTTTCGCGTACATAATTTTTCGCGAATTGCCGCTGTCACACATTTTCGCGAGTGGTTAAATTCGCGATTTTGGGACCAGAGAAAATATGAAGTGGCAAAGAAAGTGTGAATTTTCAACTTACTAGCAAATAAGAATGATACTAGTTATACACTGCATGAAAAAAACTTACCAAACTCTGCGAACTAGTAAGTTAGAATTCAACATTTTTGAAGTGGTTAAGTCCATCGCGCTAGATTTCTGACGAGTGGTCCCCTTGCGATAATGGATTGGCTCTCTACATTATTCATAAGTAGACGTGGACGTGCGTAAACAAGCTTAGCCAGTATGGTCTGTTCGGTAAGCCGTGACATGGTATACTAGTACTGAAATGTTCGTATCATCAAGGCAAGGGATTCATTTTGGAAGGTAATATTTTCGCGTGTTGTTAATTTCGCGAATAGCTCCTGACTCGCGAAATTCGCGAAAATAAAACCCCCGCGAAATATATAGCGTATACAGTATACACAGACAGATTCTACAAGTAGGCCTACCTTAGTAAGCCTACTATAAATACACTGTAACTATAAAGTTTACTGGTGTGCTATGTACCAGTTCTAGATCTAGAGAATCAAAAACAGAGATCGAACTGTTAGATCCGTTAGATCTATTTAATTTGTTGGAAAAAAATAGAAAAAAAAAACATGACAAAGGGGTACTGGTACCTCGTTACAACGTGTAGATAGATTCTAACAACATGCAGAGATTACCAGCTAAAGTAAACTAAAAGTTCAAACCTGCAGGCTGCAGTAAGTTTACACAGATATTACCAATGGCAATGCCAGGCAATGGTATGGAACACTATCCTGACCAGGCGTGTACCGTAGCGCAAGTTTTTAAAGCATGAACAAAGACCAAACATTTCACGGTCATGCCCGATCGCTTGTGATGCGTCCCTTTAAACTTTAAATCATGATGTTAAACATCATTTGCCCGCTATGCGTGGTAAACACATCGCTCCAGCACACAACTCCCAGTTTCTCTATGTGATCGCTGCACGTACCCATCCATCCACGAGCCTGAAAGTAGATCCCACACACACCATACGCTTGTACACTAACCATTGCCCCGCACGCTCCGCCTGCGAAAGTCACCGGCGAGCCGCTCCAAAATCTAAGTCGATCGCCAACTTTCAACTCGCATTTTCTTCGCAATAACAGCACAAATGACACAAACGTTTACAAATATGAAGAATCACATACCTTTTCATCGTCTTCATCTGAATAATACGCCAGCTTGACCTGATTTCCGTGTAAAAATCCAAAGAGAAAGGAGAGGGAATTGTTTTCCCGATGTCGACTTCGCAAACGCACGGCGCAAAGCGAAGCCTGGTGGTGGTGGGTATGTATAGGACACACACACAATGCACGCAGAATATGGCCACACAGCCGACACTGCTACTTGTCAATCATTGGACCGTGGAGGAGTGGTTTTTGGAGAGAAAAGTAAAGCCTAAAGCGCGATTTCTGAAATTATTATTCTTTACCTCCTTTATCTTTTTTAGACCACTGCTCAGTTGTAGGCCGCTTCGTCTTACACCTATGGCCATGTTGTGCCTGTATCTAAGCGATTAGATATCGTTGTGTCTTTGCTCAAAGGAGGAATTCAGATTTCGAAATCATTTAGTAACAAAAAGTGTAACTATTTTATCAATCTCCTCGTAAGCTGTGCCGTAACAAAGAACAAGAAGTTGAATAGACTCGTGGCAGGAAGGCCGGGTTGGGATGAAGTGATATGTAACGATTAGAGCACCTGTTGAACATTGGTCTTTTTCTCTCCCCCCCCCCCCCCCCCCCCGTTTCTCTTTCCTTTCTCTCTCTCTATCTCTCTTCCCTCTCTTTTTCTCCCCAGTTCCTTTCATTATCTCCCCCTTTCTTTATATTTTTTTCTTTCTGTCTGTGTGTTTGTCAGTATGTCTGTCTGTCTGTCATCTACAAATAAGTATGCGCAGATATGTTCATAAACATGTTAGCTTAGGAGGAAACGGTGACTCGTTAATGAGGATGGGCGTGAGATGTGGTTCTGGCTGCTGATTTCGGCCGAGTTGGACCAAAGATTTATACCCCCATTCCACAGAGACTTCTTCTCATCGGTCACTCGTCGGAAGCAAAGTTTATCGCTTCCGGCCACCCACCAAAGTGCATCGGATAGCAGTCCGATGAATCCCACTTGAGTTGGTCGACTATCGGGTCAGTGTCAGACATGTCGGGCGGTGATCCGATCCCGGATCCGATGAGGCAAGATCGTCGAATGAGGATCGTAACCGCGCGGACATGACTGACACTCACCTGATAGTGGACCAACCAAGTCGGATTCGTCAGACTGCGATCTGTCAGTACACTTCGGTGGGCGGGTGGCCGGAAGCAACAAACTTTGTTTCCGATGAGAGAAAATCTCTGTGGAATGGCGAGTTTGGTCGGGTCAGACCAAATCGGAACAAGCAAAGAAATAGTTTTATAATTACTGCACGAAGGAGAGGACTAGGGCACTGAATTTTAGTTGTCAATCTGTCCCGCGGGACTATCGTGCTTCGTACCATTGTACTATTAGCTAACAGGCTTTAATAGATGACTCTTTTGTCCAACCTGGACCATGTGATTCGCAGGAGTACGATTTTAATGAATATAAATGAGTATTGTGTCAGTCATTTATCAACATTTCTCAACCCTGACCAGGGTCAAGCTCTTTCAAATTGTCTTTTGCAAAATTGCTCTTTTTGTCAGTGGGCCTACGTCATTAATTGGGCATGATTGTAAATTCAGTGCTACATTGTTGTGGAAAATTAGGCAAGATACCAGAAATAAAACGCACGGGCAAAATCCAGACAAGAAATATGACACAACGACCAACGTTGTACTATAAATAATGATAATGATAATGATAAAATCAACACCATGATTGAAAAATTCTAACTCTTTCCTGTAGATGCTCGTATCAGTAGATAATCCCCCCCCCCCACACACACACACACACACACGAAGAACATCATGGACGTACTGTAAACAGCAGACAAGGACATTTCGCTGGTAGTCATTCATTTCCGTTGCTGCCTCCCTCACTCATAACTTTCTCCCCCTCTCTCTTAGTCACACAGAAACACACACACACACACACACACACACACACACACACACACACACACACACACACACACACACACACACACACACACACACACACACACACACACACACACACATAACATATGCATACATAATTATCGTTTATGTTTTATTTACATATGCTAATCATGCTTCCTGTAACTGATCATCGAAACCTATCCCGTTTGTTTTCCAACCAGTGAAGTAGATGAGAGAGTAAAACACGTCAGGCAGCTTTATTCATTCATACCTGTCTCCTATGCACCCCCCCCCCCCACCCACTCTCTCTCTTTCTGTTTTGATTCAGTAAACGAAACATTAAACCATTCTTCGTATTTTGCACTGAAATTACAACGGTGTAAACATTTTGATGCGTATCATTGTATGCTCCTTTGAAAGGTATATGGATGTTTTTTTCTGGACCTTCTACATCCACTGTAGTAATCAAAATGTCTTGTGGTTTTTGCACTACACACTGAAACTACCGGTCATGGAGCTTCCCATCCAGCGCATGAGACGGCATTTTAAATGGGGGCGTGAGAAACTGATTGCAGCTCACGTGTATATAGAAGACTACCAGTAATCGGTTAAAAATAGGCAATTTTACAGACTGATGGATGCTTTCGTTGGTCATATCATGTCATCCAATAATCATTAGTCTCGCTTTCCAATCATACAAGACGGTTCAGTTATTCATGATCAATATTACGTCATTTATTATCCGTCAAAAGTGGTAAAATGATGTCATCATCTATAAGATAGCTGCAATTATCATTCTAATTGCCATTTCCCTCTGTACGCAGGGTATGGTCCACAACTTGAAATTTTAGCATGTTGCAAGCTCAGAATCTGAAAATATTGCACAAGCACGTAGATATTTTGGAGCTTATTTCTCTTTTTGCTGCTTACATTCAATGTTCTCTCTCATGATTTTTGCACACAAATTTCTAAGTACGGCAGGTAGTTTGATTTTTCTTATGTTTTGCACAATAATCATGGTTTTTTTTCACATGTTTGAACACACTTTATTTTGAGCTTCTTGCAAATTCTTGAGGATGTTGCATAGCATGTTCCTGGCTTTTGAGGATGTTGCACAAGAATTTGAGCATGTTGCAGCAACTTGCTGAAACCCCGCTGTGGACCGCCCTGGTACGTTTTTGGTTTTTTTTTTTCAGTGCAATGAAAACAATTGCATTTCATGAAGTGGTCAAAGTGAATTTCCTAGTGGTGATGGTACACTGTAAAAACGTCGGTGTTAGATTTAACACCATGGGTGTTAAATCTAACACCGATCAAACTTCAATAGAGGACCACACCCACAGGTGTAGAAAATGCACTGTGATGGTGTTGAAAAGTGTTCACCTGACACTTCGTGGTGTTAATTTGACACTGTACCTGGTGTTATTTTGACACTGTACTGGTGTTAATTAAAAAATGACACCACATGGTGTTGATTTGATATTTGTTGGTGTTAATATCAATGGTTTAACACCCGTCCAGCTTCAATAAGAGACCACACCAGCTGGTGTTACTGTGGTGTAAATTTATTTTCACTTTCTTTCAAAAATCTAGTATTTTAATGTAAAATTCTTGATCGTCTTGTTTAAATTAAAAATCAACAAGAAGTGCAGTTACTAAGAAACTCTTCAAAAAACAGTTTTATATTTGGAAATGACACCCGGAGGTGTTAATTTAACACCATAAATGAGCACCGAAAATTTAACACCAGCTCGGTGTTCACTATTTAACACCGGACTTTTTGCAGTGTATTGATAATGTTGCATACTAAATTGGTGATGATGATGACGAGAACAAAATATTGTTGCAAAGATCATCCTCATTATCACCATAATTAGATGACAAGATTATGACAGTGATTTCAATAAACGCCTGCAAGTTAAGAAAATATGAATGATTGTCATTATTGTCAATAGAATTATCTTATTTTTGTTGCTGTGGTTAGGCGTAATTTCAGGAATGAGAGGCTTCAGCGTTAATATCCTTCGTATAAGATAGGGAATTTATTTCAAGAAAGTCGATATGCATTGTAAACTTTTTATTTTTGATTTCATGTGAAATAATTATATTGTGTGGATGACAATATTATGATGGACAGTTGAATTATTACATCGCCTCCGCTGATTTGCATGATAGGAGCAGTGATTATCATCATTTCTAATCGTTGTGACAAAAAAAAAATGATTGTGAAATTTAAAGTCCCTTAATATCTAGATTATTCCATGTCCGATTTTGATGAAACGATAATAGTATAGTTTGCTTGAACACAGAATTGAATTACTTTTTCTGTAAAACAATAACAACAACTCTGAGTGAGAACAATGTGTTGTTTATAGGGAGCCATTTAACATGAATTATAATACACCTATAACTTAATGGACGTTTATAGACATGATGAAGGAGAAGATGATTAATCTAAGATATACGACACATTACCAAGAGATAATAATGTACACTTCGTAATTTCGTATACGTCATTCCCTTTGCAATCTGAGAGGTCGTTAACAATGATTATCATAATGTGAAACGAATAATTGAAAAGCACCCAATGATTTGTTGAAGTTAATTCATCAAAGTTGAATGAACTCAATTGAGATATCATTCTATATAGGAGAAATACGTGTCAGTAGAACTTTTTTTTTTTCAGAGGAATTCACAATCTAAAACCTGTGTGCTGGTGTAAGTTATGGAAAATCGCCAGAAAGGTAAAAAAAAAATCGTTGAGATTTACGCTCATGAAAGAATGAAACAAACAAAACCGTCTGCTTGCATGGGTACTTTAAGCTGTATATAAGAGATAAGGGGAAATAAGACTTACGATACCTAGTGTGACATGCCTGTGTTGACTTTAAAAAAATCAAACTAATCAACTAAAGTGTTCTGACTATCATTATCTCCTGTCCGAAACTCTCCCTTTAGTGTCACATTACGCATGTACATGATGGAGTGTAACGAAGTTCACAAACATCACACACGCACAAACCCGACGAAAATAAATCGCAGCACAATATTGGAAAACATGAAGGTTTTATTGCTGCAGTGCTTCTCCGCTGATTTTGTGTAAAAGATGTGCGGAAAATCTGCTCTTTCTTTATTGCGATAATTGTGCAAAGGTGACATAAAGTAAAAAGAATGGAAGCTCGGAAGGAACTGGACGTGTCCGTCAGTTATCGCTCGTTTGGCAGATAATCAAAATTAAGAGAAGGTGATCGAGGTCAAGGACTGGGGTGATCTAAATCTGAACCCTTGGCGAATTATGATCGTGATATCCATCTCTATATGAATGGCATGCTTTCAAAAGTTACGTTCACACAACTGTCCTCATATATTTTAAGTTTAGCTCAAAGTTTTAAACTTCGATGACTTCCTCGTATACCTTTGTACAGTGTATATACGCACTCAAAAGTTGAATAATCTTTAAGTAAAAATAATCGATTTTTAGAATCACAATATTTTTCAGAAAGAAAGAGTGATTTATGAAATATACATTCAATCATTTTAAATAATTCAATGTTTATTCTCTCCGATCTGCAGCAAGAATAAGAATCAAGAAATATCTAAAGTAGGTCAGCGACTGGAATAGACGTTGTTTTTCGTTGGAACATAGTTTGAAATATGCTTCAATTATTATATCCTGGAGAATTGACCGTTACTGAAGTCAAGAAGAATGATGTTAACCATTCAACTGCATCCGACGATGAAGATGGATGGGATTGAGGGTGGGATAATGCACCAAATCTCACTGACCGACGTTTCATCGACTGTACATGCTCATACCAGATTCTTACAAGCGTGAACACATTCCCCGCACTTTTCTCATCCGAAAGCTCATTACTACGTCCTGAGAAATAATACTATCCATAGTAAATATAATGAAAAGCGGTTTATCAGTATGACATCAGTGCAACAAAAATAATACTTCTTGCCTGTTTCGGCGACATTTCTTACCAGTTTGATAGACTCTTTACTGGTAATATAAAAGATCATTGGACATTTCCCACTAGGACGTATTATAGGAAAGAGTATTTCAGTGAACAAAGGGAAAGTAAAACACTTTTCAACATTTCTTTCAGAATTGATCGAAAAAACAATGGATTCAAAATGGATGAGTTAGAGCTGACACAAAAATGTGTCGTCAGTTAGCTCTCATTTCGCGACAGAATTTACATCATTGTGGGTGTTTAGAGTATTTTGTAGTTCTTGTTTGGTCTTTTAAGTGAATTGTGCACCGAGACAAGTTATTTCGCAATGAACCAGCTAAAAATGATCCCGCACACAAGAACCTCTAGATAACAAGAAGCCGTCACAGTGACGACGGGTCGACGAATCGTAAAGTACGCCATCTTGTGACAGAAGTTAAATAATCCCTTCTGTTCGCAACCAGTTATTTCAAAATCAAAAGAGCAGCACTGACAATGATTATAAAACTGCAATTCTTCTTCGCGTTAATGGTGTTCGAGTCACTGCAAAATGTTTTTGTTTAAGTAATCAAAGCAAAAAAATAAACAAAAGAAAGAAAGAAAGAAAAGAAACAACATCAGCTTTCGTTATTTTACCACCTTTCGAAAAACATCAAATTATGGATACTCAAATAAATATCATCATCACATAATTCTGTTTGGAAAATAGACTTGAAATCACTTTAAGTATAAACACATCATCTCGGGCGTCTTGAATAAAAGATAAGCATTTCCATTTTATGGTCTTTTTAAAACTCTTGTTTATTCTACATTTCTTTTATCTTTGAAATCGTATCTTTCATGATTGATCGCTCAGAGGAGAAAGAAAGAAGAAAGAAATAGATAGCATAGGGAAAATGTGAGAAAGAGATGAAGACAGAAGAGGTTAAAAGAGGGCATGAAAAAGAAGAGCAAGAGTAAATCGAACGGGGGCGGCGGAGGGGGACGAGCGAAAAGACCAACAAGAAAAGAAAGGACAGAAGAGTACCAGTACAATGTCCCAGTAATCAATCGGGTAAACGCTTGCGTGTAATCATTCAGACGATAGAGGGAGGCATAGCAATTTTGACCCCCATGCCGTGATTGATTCCTGTATGGTGTTTCAATGGTAGCCTGAATGCGGTGCATTACAATTCCGTAATGAAGTCGGCTTCGGTGCACAAGACTCAAATAAAGCAATCAGAATAGAAGAGGTTTCATCAAAATTTCAAAGCATGGCCGGCGGAACCGGGGGGCCGGGCCCACTTTTTTTGCACTATACAAAGGAATACATAAGGTATCACCACTTTGGGCCCCCCACATTTTTTTTTTTTTTACCCCGGAAAAAGTGGCACGAGAAAGAATTTTTTTTTTTTTTTTTTTTGTGCTTGTCAGCTGAAGAAACCCGGAAGTGGAAGGACAAAGATGAGGTGAAGACCTTTTTTTTTTTTTTTTTTTTTTGCTTGTTAGCTCATGAAACCCGGAAGTGCCCCCCCCCCCCGCCCCTTTTGAAAACGGTTTAATGGTTCCAGGCTAGCATGTCTGTACAGTGACGGGGCCCCCTCTTTACGGAATTCCTGGATCCGCCCCTGTAGCCATCCCCTTTAAGGTAAAGTTTAACCTTTTGAGAAGAGGAAGGGGTGGGGTTAGGGTTAGTAGATGTCAGAACATGGACTGAAATGGTTTCTGTGATATTTTCGTGTTATAGATATCAACAACTAAGTTGATTATTGGGAGTATTGTGGGGCGATGATTTGAAGGGTCACTGCAACATTCAATTTCCTTATTATGGGGGCGTGGCTGATGTCCCATCATGGCTGATGACCCCAGACATTTCACGATCCTATAAGATAGTCATGTGATGCTTCAGAATCCCTTTACATTGTTTACAAAAAACAAAACAAAAACAAAAACAAAAACAAAACAAAAACAAAGCAAAACTTATGAAAATCCCATGTTTCTGTTTTAAAGATGGTACAACATAACACGATTCCTGCCTGAATAACTTCAAAATAATGGTTAGTCAGATGTACCAGGAATTGAGACTGGGGCATATTTGCACAAACAAAACAAAACAACCTCCCCACCCTCCCACCCCCCACCCCCCCCCCAAAAAAAAAAATAAAATAAAGATTTTGAATACAATCTATATGGCAAATCATGAGGAAATGATGTCATGAACTTACAGGGCCTACTCATTTTTTACATACCGGTATTCATTCTGACTGTTCAAGACATTCTTGGTGAAAAGGGGCAAAACTTGATAATTTCAGAATTTCCTTCATTTTAATCCAATGTTGATCAATTTTTCACTGTTGCATTTATATAATGAATATAACTTAACTTGTTTTTATCAAACCAACTTTTAACTGGTCTGGAATTCCCCTTTAAATGGAACTGAATTTACAAGGTTTCAAGTGATCTGTTGGCCTCAAAATCATCATACCATCACGATCACACAATGCACATCAGCGTGGAATTTCACGCCAGCATCATTCCCACTTGTATCCATGCCAACACATAGTTGCACCTGCTGGCTATGCACGAATAATTTGTGAAGGCGTGAAATGACATGTCACCGACATCACAATGGAAAAGTGGGTCACAGAGGGCAACATGGGAGGTGTCAAGAGTGGTTTAAGATCTCCACAAACTGATTGGCTAAAGAGATTGTTAATAGTCACAGCTTTCAAGTGACTTATCAAAGCATTAGCCCCACTCATATGTGTTCATATGTATAATATATATGAATGTGTACATGCATTAGTTAGTAAGTAAGTAAGTAAATAAATGAATAAATAGATAAATAGAAAACAAATAGATAAACAAACAAACAAATGAGTAAAACAAATAGATAGACAGATAAATGAATGAATGAATGAATGAATAAATAAATAAATGAATAGACAGATAGGTAAATAAACATATATAAAATTTCCTGAATATGTATATTATACATATTTCCAACTCTTTCTCTCCCCCTCTCTTTACATTATGCGTGCACTTAAAGGATACACTGAAAAGTCACACTTTGAGGTGATCTGTCAGTAAGTGATCGCTGCATCACACCACACCTCCATCATTTTGAAGTCCTGATTGGATGCAGGAAAGGTAACGGACAATGTTAACTATCTGCATGCAACCGCTCCTTCAATTTAATGACTTAAAGGGATGGTGTAGAATTGGTTGATGTGAGAATTCAGCTTTTGACCTTTGGCAAGATACTTAGAAAAAAACTTTATGAAGTGTTGAAAAGCATACAATTCTGAGAGGAATTCAAAGTTAATTTGATGAAAATTGGTCTTGAAATGGCTGAAATATCCAAAAACAAAGTAATAAAAAAAGTGATCATAAGTGGACCCACCTTTTATAAGGATTTCTTTGTTTTGGATATCTCAGCCAGTTCATAACCAATTTTCATCAAATAAACTTTGAAGTCCTCTTAGAATTATATGTTCTTTCATATTTCAGAAGAGGTTTATCATTATCTTAAAAAAAAGTATATATATCATTATGAAAAAACATTGGAAACCTCCAGCCCAATCTCAACCAAAACTGAATTATGCCTTTACAAGAGTGATGGAGACAGACGTACAATCCTGATTCAGGCTTGGATCTTGTTTACATTCAGACTTTGGCCTTGTACACAGACTAGATTTTTGTTCTTCTAGGCCTAGATCTCAAGGAAACTTTTTTTCTTCCACGAACTTGATGGTTTGCTTTTGGACGTTGAGTAAATTTTGACGCTAAAAGCCCCATCAATCATCTTTAATAGCCCTTGACAAAGTCCATGTCCATAATTTTTTTTTTTGGGGGGGGGGGGGGGAGGAGAGAGTGTCAATGGCACAGTGACTGTGTAGCAGGCGTATGGGGTCACACTGGTGGAAAGCCACGCCTATGGTGATTTGCAGTATTCAGCAAAGATTGATAATGATATGTTTCGATTTCTTTCAGAACTGCAGGAAATTTTTTCGTATAATGTGATGTGACTTTTCTTCATTCTCGGTCCTCATCATCACTATCTCTGCAACAAAGGTGAGGGATGAGAGCAACAGGAGCTTCTACCACCACCACCACCACCATAGTTACAACCACAAGATAGTGGTGGTGGTAGTGATGCTTTGATGATGGTGATGATAATAGTGATGATATATGATAATGATAACAATAATAATAATAGTAATAATAATAATAATAATAATAATAATAATAATAATAATAATAATAATAATAATAATAATATTAATAATAATAATAATAATAATAATAATAATAATAATAATAATAATAATGATAATATTAATAATGATAATGATAATAATGATAATAATAATAATAACAATAATGATAATAATAATAATGATAATATCAATTTATAGAGTGCAAAACCTATGTACATTATATTCTTTCTGTGCTGCAAAAGCTTCTGATATACTTGATAATGGACACTTAAATGAAAAGATGTGTCTTGAGTCTTGATTTAAAGACTGCTACAGTTGGGGATGATGATGATGATGATGATGCTGATGATGATGAAGATGATGATAATGATGATGATGATGATGATTGATGATGATGATGATGAAATGATAGCACTAATCATATAAGAACAGCAGAAGTGGTAATAGGAATAAGAAAAAATATGATGAAGAAGAAAAAATTACAAGAATGCTAGGAAAGAAAATAAGAAGAAATAAAACATGATAATGAAGACAAAAGTTGGACACACACACCATGAAACTACAGGCCTACATACTGCATACATACCATACTACACTACAAGCAAAGATACTATACTTGCAACTAACCAAATATTCAAGGAACACATTAGTTTTGTTGAGATTTACCTCATATATTATTATTTACATTATGAGTGAAGGGCTCAATTTGTGTTTATATCAGCCTGGTCACTCAGAAATGACAAGGCAATATTTGAAGAGAGCTATTTAAATGATCACTGGAAATATTGATTCAATTGAGTATCCAAAGTAATAATAACCATAAGTGGCAGCCACAATGCTGGCCTTGTGCCCTGCCTGACATAGTGACAACAGCAAAGAGCAGCCAAACATTGGCAAGCATGTTTGATGACACTTTTAACAAACAAGAAATTGTTTCATCTATTGTAGACTTCAGTGGTTTGATCATGAATATGCCGTCAGATATTCACCTTTATGTCCATTCTCATATAGTTGTCCTTCCAAGAATATTGTAATATGAGATCTTTTGTCCTTGAACATGATCTCTAATCAAGGGTAGAGCTATATTTCTACATCCTAATAGATACCAGCACAATCAATCAAAATGAAAAACTAGAAATGTCACTTTGGAATCTGGTATAGCTCTTCCATATCACAGTTCTCTCCAGTATAGTACCCCTTGACAGTATGAAATGCCAGTTTTGCATGATTGGCAAAAATCTGGCTGCAGAACAACTCCGAATGTGTTGAGCATTTACACATTCCTTCAACCAGATCTCATTTTGATGGCTGATTTGTTTCAGAGAACAAGAATTCAGAAATTTGAGCATTTTCACTTGACCTTTGATCCATGCATTTTGACCCCATGGCCCATATAATCACTAGCTGGTAATATTTCACATTTCACAAACTTTACGCTATTTTCAAAATATGGGCAAAGAATAATGACATTTTAGCGTTATCACTTTACCTTTGACCCCATAGCTCATTCCTTAGTTTCATTTGGATACCTCTGATGTTTTTTTTAGTTGTGCTGTACGGATGGACGGACAGATGGCAGGACAGATGGATGCACAACCAAAAAACATAATGCCTTCAGCAACACTTTGAAGCCGGGGCATAACAAGTATATATCTGTCAAGGAGATTTTGCACAGTAATAGGAAGAATAAAGTCATGGAGGAGGAGAAAAAGCAGAATAATAATAATAATATGAAGAAGTATGTACCAATAGCAGCAGTAGTAGTAGTTGTTGTTGTAATAGTAGTGGTCGTTGTAGTAGTAGTACTAGTAGTACTAGTAGTATTAGTATTAATACCATAGTAGTAGTAGCAGCAGCAGTAGTAGTAGTAGTAGTAGTAGTGGTGGTAGTAGTAATAATAGTAGTAGTACCATAGTAGAAGTAGCAGTGGTAGTAGTAGCAGGGATGCCAAGTTCAAAACATTTTTATGAGTGAGATTTTCATGACTCGGCATCTCGGCGCGTGAATGTGCGCGCGAGCGAGGGTGTGGGAGGGGTTTTCCCCCCTCCCACGGTCCGTTAGGGAGCTTTTTCAATTTTTAGCTCTTAATGGTGTGATCAGGTGCATACTTAAGTGACTATATTTTTCACTTATTTTGAAAGACAAAAGGGAAATATATACCTTCAATTGCAACTATCACTTCAATCCTTTGAGCTATGCTCATTATTATAGGCCCAAGTTGCAGACATCGCCCGATGCGTGAGAATAATGGGCGCCATGCGTGAGATCGTGAAACGGACCCTAAATGCTTGAGTCTCACGCACAATGCGTGAGACTTGGTAGCTCTGTAGTAGTAGTAGTAGTAGTAGTAGTAGTAGTAGTAGTAGTAGTAGTAGTAGTACCATAGTTGTAGTAGCAGTAGTATTAGTACCATAGTAGTAGTAGCAGTGATAGTAGTAGTAGTAGTAGTAGTAGCAGTAGTAGTAGTAGTAGTAGTAGTAGTAGTAGTAGTAGTAGTAGTAGTAGTAGAAGTAGTATATAGTAGAAGTAGTAGCAGTAGTCGTAGTAGCAACAGCAGCAGCAGCAGTAGTAGTACATGTAGTAAGTAGTACACGTAATATAGTTGATGAAGTAGTAGTATAGTATAGTAGGAAGAGAAGAAGAAAAAAAAGATGATACAGAAAAAAGAGAAGAAAAAGAAGAAGAGAAGAAGAGGAGGAGAAGGAAGAAGACAAATATCGTACTTAAAGAATAGGACAACTGAAACCATTTCACTCATTATCCAACACATACACTGAGTCACATGAGTGAATGCACGTATCCTGCAGGAATGTAAACAGTCAGTTGGTGTGCAAATAGACAGGCTATCCTGTCTATAGAAAAAAAAAGATTGATAACCTCCAACATTGTTATTTCCATCGTTTGCAATTGCTTTTTTCTAAATATATTCTGTCTTTTATTCTCTTTCTCCCTTTCTGTGGGATGGTATAGTAGTAGTTTAGATGAGGATTCAGCTTTTAATTTTTGCAAGATACTTAGAAACCACTTTATCAAATGTTAAAGAGCATACAATCCTAAGAGGATTCAAAGTTTATTTGATAAAAATTGGTTTGAAAAGGCTGAGATGTCCAAAAACAAAGTAAAACAAAGCAATCCTAATGAAAGGTTGGTCCTACTTTTTATTGGGATCGCTTAGTGTTAGCTCCTTAGTTTTGGACGTCTTGGCCATTTCAAGACCAATTTTCCGTTTGAGAGTCGGGAGTCTTATCCTCTATGTTGCAGGGCCCCAACATCTGATATAATAATGACTTTTGTTTTTGTGTTCATTTTCTGAAAATGTGTGAGACCTAAATTTCTTAGATTTCCTATCAGTACCAGGTATTATGTCCAATTTGTTCTTGAAGTCCACTTGCAATTGTTTGAAGTTTTCCTTTGTTCCCAATGCAAGTCACATTTTTAATAAAAATGTCACAAGGTAACTTGGTTTCCCTTACCCTGAGCGACCATCCTTGGCCAGTCTACATACACATACCACTGCTCTCTCCTAAAGTGAACTGAACCATATACTGTACCCGTGCCAGAGGAACGCTCGAACGAGTGCTCCAAAAGGGTACCAAAAGCAGGGGCGGATCCAAGAATTCTGTAAATGGGAGGTGCCTTTACAAAATTAAAGGGGGAGGGGTGCACGCATCCCCATTTTTTCTTTTTATTTCTTTTGTTTTAACAAAAAATAAAGAGGGGGTGCACGCCCGCTGTGCCCCCCTCTGGATCTGCCGCTGCAAAGGCATACCAAAAGTTCGCATGTGAAGAATGCGCGTAAAATGCACATACATAATAATGCAAAGAGTTCATTCTCTTTGTTGGGGGCATCTGCAAGTATTCTAAGCATGCCAGCTGCCAGGTGAATGACCTTCTTGCCACAAAATGTGTGACCCAGCCCCTCTACAACAGAGCTACAAAGTCTCACGCAAGAATGCGTGAGACTCAAGCATTTAGGGGCCGTCTCATGATCTCACGCATGGCACCCATTTTTCTCACGCATCGGGCGAAATCTACAACTTGGGCCTATGATAATGAGCATACCTCAAAAAATTAAAGTGATAGTTGCAATTGAAGGTATATTTTCCTTTTTGTCTTTCCAAATAAGTAAAAAATGGTCACTTAAAATGCACCTGATCGCACCATTATGAGCTAAAAATTGAAAAAGCTCCCTACCGTGGGAGGCCACGATGCAGGGGGAAAAACCCCTCCCACACCCTCGCTCGTGTGCACATTCGCTCGCCGAGATGCCGAGTCATGAAAATCTCACTCATAAAAAAAATTTGAACTTGGCATCCCTGCCAGCTGCAAATAACTCATGAGGTATGCTTTCTCAGCAGAGTACCTGAATGCTCCAAATCTGACACAGTATGTATAGTTCGGTATGCTTTGGCTTGGTACACTTTGGTTTGCTGTAGAGCGCTCGAATGCACCCATAGTCTTGCATGCAACTGTTTCATTTGTTTTCTCAGTATCCGGTCCTGATTAACCTGGTATTACTTTACATGCCCTCTTCTTTTCTATTTTTGTACTTCAACAGGTTCTCCTTTCTCATTTGATTACCATGTAGGCCTAAGTGTCCCAGAGTTGGCATTTTGTTCGCAAGATTTAGAAATATTCTAGGCTTTTAATGCATTCATGTAGCACATGCAGTCTTTCTTTCATACATGTATGTTCCAGTATTCAACATTTCCGTGTATGTTCTCTATTGCATTCAACTTATTTTCAGCCAGTAGAGACTAGTTTTCTGTGTATTTTTATAATTGACAAATAAGTGAAATCAAATAAAATTGACCCCTTCATATTTTTATACTACTGTATACGCTGAATATTTCATGAAGTTTTTATTTTTGCGAATTTTGCGAGTAAGCTGCTATTCGCGAAATTAAAAACATGCGAAAATATTGACTCTAATACTGGTATGAATGTGACGTACACACATACATTTCTCCGTTCAGTACATGACTCCACGATCGCGAATTTAACCACTCGCGAAATTGTTGGGAAGTTCCAATTCGCGTAAATTTAGACTCGCGAAATATATAGCGTACAGTATACAGTATTTGAAGTGGCACTGGGGTTATCCATAGGATTGCATGTTGTAATTGCAACCATGCACAAATTCCACTTTGGCATTGTCTGTATACAGTACTTTGTACTTTACCATGTATACTTACTCTAGAAAAGCTGATATAATGCTCACCATTTTAAATCTACAAGAACAAAGGTGGTCTTTCTGAGCTAGATTGTGAAAAGAATAAGACATATTCTGAATGCTTTTGTTGCGGAAAACAGGTACAGGTTGTTGCACAGCATTTCCATCCCTCTTTCCGAGGTGTACTTGTGACACATTAACCCCTTGAGGACGGGCTGATTTTGCTATAACACGCATTTCCCATAGACCCTTGCCTGAGTATACTCAGGACTCATCCTCAACAGGTTAATCAAGTGAAACAAATCAGAATATTGCTTTCATCACATTGTGTCAAATTCTTGTCATCAGAACTCAACTGATGGGGCAGAGCACACTGATATTGCTGTCTTTAAGCCTTTTAAGACTGTTGTCTCAAAATGTTATTGACTTTGTATGTTAACAGTGTTGTTGTTAGCCTTTTGTCAGGCCCCCGTGGCTTAGGTTTATATTCAACACAGTGACAACTTATTTGAGACTAGTTAACTCTATCAACATGGAGAAGAATGTTGAGTGAACAGGGGTAATGCATAACCAAGCAGTGCAAATCACCTCTTGCCTCTTGCCTCTCTGATAAACACAAATAATATGCATGGTGCAAAATATGAAGAGTTTGTTCGCAAAAAACCTATAAGTCCATTTTTGAAGATTTTGAAGTACGGTCTCTGTCATAAAGTACAAAATAATACCTTTTAAATGATATATTGGTCACTACATATAAAGGTACGTTTTTGAAGTTATGGTCAAAAGAAGCAAATTTTTTTTTTTATTATTCTCTTTATTTTTCTTGACCTTTAATCGCAAATATCTCCATTTGGCAAATATGGACTTATCGGTTTTTGCAAACAAACTCTTCATATAAACCTGTGGGGCCTTTTCTTCAAGGTTAGGTCACTGCTGGTAATGACAAGTTCAGTACCGTTGCAGATCAGAGCTTTCATTCACAGCCATGATACATTTTTGAGAAAATCAACCATGATTGCAACGCTTCTCTTTTGAACTTTCACTTGCTCTGGTCTTAATGGTCATATCCAGTATGGATGTGATAGTATGAAGGATGGAAAGGTCAGACCTAGACATGACGAAGGCTTTGTCATCTATGTTTTGTTTTTGTTTTGTTTTGTTCTCATACACAAACAGGTGTGAGTTCTAAGAACAACATACAAAGTTCAAAATTTGGAGCGGCAAAGGTTGACATCCTTTCTTAAAGGGACATTCCAGACGATTTTCATAATTTCACATCATGTAATATATAAATCGACAACTATATGTATAGGTTTGTGGAATTTATTGTGGTTCTTGAGCAGAGAAACAATACTTTGAAAAATCTTAAACAAATTACACTGAACAAGGATGATGACATAGGAGGTTCACATATTTCAGAAATGTAGCAGTGTAATTTCATTACAATACCGCTTGCTTTCGAGTTCACCTGTGTATAATCTATGCATGCCTTCTTCTTTTGTTCTGCTTCCTTGAGCCCCAACTCATGCATTCTTTCGGTGACTCTGCCATGTCATCATCCTGGTTCATTGCAATTTGTTCTAAATTTTGAAAATATTCTTATTCTTCATACCAATTATCACAAATTCTGAAACTCTGTCCTCAGTAAAACTAATTTATAGTTGTTCAGATGTAAAAATCTGAAAATCATCGGGAGGTCTCCTTTAAGATCCCCTGAAAAGGTAAATGCCCCACTCACCCCTAAGAACCCAAACAAGAGGTTTTGTCATCATGCATATCATCATTCAGTTCACTCTCTCTCTCTCTCTAGTTTTCAAACCATATTCACAGTCATACACACATCAAACATCACAAAAAATGGGGGGAAAACCCCAAGAACAAACAAAACACTTCCAAGTCCTTTAATTGCATGCACACTATGTTCTCTGCAAACACACACTCACACACACACTATTGGACACACATGTAAACATCCTGTCACACATGGACACATGACACAGACACCTAGAAGCACAATTAATGAATGCTATGAGTGGTGACAGGACTTTGAAGCCAAATTGCCCGATTCAACTGCGACATTTAATTAGCAAAATGAGAAACTGTGAAGAATGTTGTGCTCATAATACAACACTCTGCATCAGTGAATAATTAAGTCAACAAACCATCCAATTTTTTTTTTTTTTTTCGTCACTTGCCCTCATTACCAGTGGGCTTGCTTTACAAACATACATTAATCAGCTGATATTGAGGGAAAAAATCATAACAATTACCAAACGCATGAACACTTCACTTTTATATTCATGATATTATGCTCTTCATATATGTTGCTTTTAAGCTTCACATAAACCTTATTATACCACACAGAATTCCACCAAAAGAAAAAAGAAAAAAAAAATTGATGCCATCACAACCATTGTACATGTATACTTGGATGTGTAGTTTTCTTGTCCATCTCAAGTTACAGCACGGTGTATGGAATATCTGTTACTCTACTTAAGTTAATGCTAAGCATCCACCTCAAATCCACTACGAAAGAACACAGTATAAAAGTAGGTGACAAACCTAAAACTAAGTAAATATAGATAGAATTATCAAATTCACTATAAAGATAAAGTCTTGTATCTCTTTTGTGATCTTACTGGCTACATAAAATAATCTATCGATCTATGAATGACATGTAAAAAAAAAATCAAGCACACTGCACTTGGAATCACATAAAATTTGCTTCTAATTGTGAATGTTTGGAAGTACAATTGTCATATGTTCAAGCACTCATCTTTTTTTTGTTATTGTTGTCTTTTCTGTGAGAAAAATAATCTCAACTGTCCTGTGTTGAACGAGGTTATCTGTGAAATAAAGTCCCACTGACATGCTCAAATTTAGATCCAATCAGGTAGCAGTCAGAGCCAATGTTTCTATTCCCGCTACTCTCCCACAAAAATCAACTCAAACACCTGGAATAAATAATAGATATTTCACATTCATCTTCTGTGCAAATCAGTTTCCACTTGAACTGCCCATTACATATTATGATCACACATACAATTCAAACATAAGTTTACCCTCCCCTGATTCAATAGCATCTAATTATTCACAGATTTTTCTCACAAGTATATACAGATCATAGATGACTACCACAATAAAACTGAAATATACAGGTGTACTATACATACTCTTGAGTACTTTGCTTTTCATAGTACATACACAAATAAAATCCATATTTTCATAATCATTAGAACATATATGTATTCTGTTTTTTTTTTTTTGTCCTATCTCAACAATTCACGGAAATCAACATAGCATGGTCTTGCATACTACAGAATAAATTTACCATGAATGTCTATCTCTTTTATTTCTCTTTCATTAGCAAAGAATCAAATGACATTGCCACAAAAAAAAAAAGAAAAAGAAAAGTTGCACATTGTGCCTGGCAAACCTCTTAAAGAAAAAAAAAACCTAAAAATTTAATGAGAGAATACTTATCGACATACAACCATATGGCCACAATTTTCAGCTTCATTTAACACTTGATGCACTTCTGACGTTACGGCCGCTTAAACAAAGTGTGAAATAATAGTGAAATCACATTACTCAGTTCAGGATTATGACATTTGTATGACTGAAGACAACTCTAATAATCACTCTTTTGCACTTTACAGCTGGGTACAGTAGCTCATTCCATGTTCATTCCTCAGGGGCTCAAAGAATATCATTTAAGTCATTTGTTGACATCCCACAGTGCTGTATGCACAGACATGCAAAAATGTATAAAAATGAATCAAAACAGAATAAATCTAAAAAAAGAGAGAAACACTATCAAATGAGAGAAATACTCCACCAGCTTTGCACAGTGACATTGACATCAGTACAGTGAAAATGTTTAATGAAGTATGAACTTTTTCACCATTTTTTAAAACCGTATACTTTAGTGAAACTTACCGTTATCTGTTGAGTTTGGATGTTTCAATGTACAACAGCAGACTGTCACAGTCATGACATAATACACTGTGATACATAACAAGTATATATTACACCATACACCTACAGTGTACATATCTTACACAGAGTGTCTCATGGTTTCATACACTTCGTTGACACCACTATTTACCTCTTTGCATGTGCTGGAGTGCAGTTTCTATGATGTGCACATTTAAACCTGGTCAGACACGACAGAATACAGGAACAATTTACAGTGATGCGCAAAGCACGCAGGTACTGCAAATTCCACTGATCACGACCTAGTACCAATCATGCCCACAAAGTGCTTTTCTATCTGTAGTCAGACTGTTATCGGCCAGCAACCCATCAAAGATGGTGATAAATCTACCCATTTTGTTTACAAAGCTGTCCTTACGCCTGGAAGCACACGCCCATACTTATAGAGACCGCAGCCGGTAAATCTAGCCATTGTTGGAATACAGGCCCTTATTACCGACTGTACAAAGGTGGACTGTCTCTCTGTGCCATGTCCTCATTACACAAAATTTATGTAGCTGATCAGTTGTCTTCGGGTCTTCATAGGGGGAAAAACAAAGTGAAAATTAACCCACTGCTTCCGAGCAGTTGTTGTGCAATGTTACAACCCTTTGGATATTACAGCATCTTGGTAGGTGGGAGGTTAAGTAACACCTTGTGAAACAAATGGCCTTGAGAGTACAGCCACATGCATTTAAATACATACCCATTGTCCAATTCAATTCAATTCAATTCAATTCAATTCAATTCATTTATTTTCATTCTTCTTTTTTCAACAAAACATAACACATAATAAGTCTGAAATTACATCATAAACATTTAAACATTCGACTTTGCAAAAGATAAATGATACAGATAAACAAAAGAATGCATACTGCCACCAAAAAAAAAAAAAAAAATTGAGGGAAACAAAGGAATTACAAGGTGAAGCATCTTCTGCGAACAAGGACAACAGCACACTTGTGTGAAGGAATGATTTTGAGTTGTAAAAACAGTAGTAGAATAAAAAAAAGAAGAAGATATAACTTGAAGATACCGCTATGACGTGAACACTTTAATGCTGTAAGTGAAAAATTAACTTAGTGGCCATTGTATGTCCATCACCAGGATATTTATGCCGAGCGTTTCTTACAATTAGGCCTACAAGCACGGAGCACAGATGTGACAAAGTTTGCGAATTTGCTTTTTAAAATGTTTAACTTGTCTTTTTTGCAAAAGAAAATCATGACACAAACATATAGACACTTTAATTCCAGCTAAATAACCATGGCACTTTCTCTTGATCTTTGTTTTCATTACAAACATCACTTTGAATTGCTAGACACTAAAAGAATTACTACAGCTGGATACAGGCACTGTCTTGTTGGTAATTTCACTTGAACAAAGGCAGACCATGCTGGCTCTGCAACCACAGCATAAGAATACTGCTCCATGTATCTGGTTTTATATCTCTGCACACTGAGTGTATATCTTGAAACCGAGCACTTAAAGCAGATTAATGGTGCAAGTTTACATAGTCACATGTACTGTATACGCCGAATATTTCGCGAGGTTTTTATTTTCGCGAATTTCGCGAGTCTGGTGCTATTCGCGAAATTAAAGACACGCGAAAATATTGACTCTGATCCCGATGTGAATGTGACGTGCGCGTGTACACTTCTCCGTTTAGTACAGGACTCCCCGATCGCGAATTTAACCACTCACGAAATCGTCGGGAGTTCCCGATTCATGAAAATTCAGGCTCGCGAAATATATGGCGTATACAGTATACCAAACAATTCCCTTTGCAAAACTAATGAGCTTGGTTTTTCTGTTCTCACATCCATCTAGAATTGACAGAGCATTGATCAGTCTCTTTCGATGATCACCCAAAATGGAAAATACTGAGCTTTTTAATACAAATTTGCTATTCCCTGGCAAACCACAACCGACCTTGAAGCAGCCATGCATTTCCGTACAACATGTACTTCACTTCCAGCACAACATGTAGGGCCTATCGGTCATGAAAGCATTAGGGCCTAATCGTTAATACTGTAAAAGTGGAAACTTCCCCGGTGTTGAAATTTTTGCGCAAACCAGAAACCAGCATGGAAATAAAAGCTGGTTAAGCATGCAATTATTTTTGCTTGCTATATGTTCCAGTACCGCGGAATTAAAAACATGCCAAACTCATCTTTCCTGGATGAGCATGAAAAATTACTCACGCGAAAATATCCACTTTTATATCAGTACTGGCTGGCCTTGACGGACATATATTTGAATGTTTTCAATGCCTGAGACAGGATCATATTGCACAGGGAGGGGTGAGGGGAAAATAGTGTGAATGGTTGTGGAGATAGTAGTTATTTGTTATGCCCCCACCCCCTCCCACCTGCAAAAACTTAATGTCAGGAAGGAGAGCAGAAGTAGAAAAGTACTAGAGTCATGACTTGTATGAAACTACGTGTATATTCAAGCATGTAATGGCTTGAAAAAATGAAAGCCACAGCTCAATCAACAAGACTAAACAAACTGGAAAAAGATTTTGTGAAACATCACCAGATCAAACACAAATAAATTCCCAGAATCCTCTCGGTAGGGGCTGATGTTTTAACGGAGTGTGTGTTCAGATGGGAACTCTTATGACTGCTTCTCTGAAATAAGCATTGAAAACTTGAAAACAGATTGGAAACGGGCTTGAGGAGTATCACGGTGTTGGGTGCTCTCAGAATTCACTGTCTGACAGCTCTATCCGTACAAGCCAGGAGCTCCTTGGTATAAGAGATTGACGGGGAAGAGGTCATTGGTTGCAAAGAAAGAGTCAAACCTCTGACAATGAGCTTATGGCAAAAGGGGAGGGGAAGATAAGAGGAATGTGCTGCGTAACGTGTTAAGATGCTTCCCATAAATATGAGTTACTGCACATATTGGAGAAAAAAAATTCCTCAAGACTCTTGTTACAGCTGCGAGGCAGGAGAGAGAGTTAAAGGGATTGTAGAGTTTTGGTTGTGACCTAACTTCAGGTTTCTAACAGTTTTGGGGGAGATTATGAGAAACCTCCTATGAAATATGAAAGATCATGTAATTCCAAGAGGCATTCCAACGTTTGTTTGATGAAAATTGGTTTTTGAAATGGCTGAGATACCCAAAACAGAGTAATGCTAATAAAAGGTGGGACCCAGCTTTTATTACGATTGCTTTATTTCACTTTTAGGATGTCTCAGCCATTCCAAAACTTATTTCCATCAAATAAACTTTGAACTTGTCTTAGAATGGTGTGCTCTGCACTATTTCGCAAGTGGTTTCTTGGTATCTCACAAAAAGTTGAAAGCCCAATCCTCACCTGCACCATTACGGTACCATCCCTTTAAACTTTCAATTCTGAATGAAAATAAACTTGAAATAAATGGACTCTGCTCATGAAGTCAAAGTAATGGAAAGGAGAGTACCCTGCAGACTGTCTAACCTGACCAGGTGTTTATTACTTCCAACAATAACATGGGCTTAACTACAGTAACTGGAATGTATTGAACATTTTTCTTTTTAATTGTCTCTACTCCTACAATTTTTGTAGACCACAAGAAGCAGGCAGTACATTCTAATCATAAAAACCGTGGTTTACATGACATACCATATATCATATACTAATTTCAGTCGTGTATGCCCTGACTGAAGATGCCAAAACAGCATGGTTAACTTTTGTTCTCCTCTCTTTTCAAGAAATTGGTTTAATTCAATTTTGTTTTGTTTTGTGTGTTTGTTTGTTTGTTGTTGGTGTTTTTTTTTTGGGGGGGGGGGTGGGCGGGTGGGGTCATGAAGCCAAATTATTCACATATGCTACCTGTAATACCATGACAATGAGGAAGATTTCTGCCACAATTCTCTAGCCAACGACCAGCAGCCTGGATCGAGGCAGCCATCTTTATTTCATGGCACCATGCGGGCATCGATCAAAACAGAAACCCTCTCTGGGAGTGGAAGTGACAGCTCGCGGAGAACAAATTTTTCATTTCAAGGTCACAATGCAACCCAATATCCTCATTAAATAAAATGAAAGCGGCTGATTGACTTGGACATAAATTGAGAACGTTGTCTCATCTTACACCATCTGGCTCGTATAAAGGAGGCATGGAATCAGTCTTTAATTGAGAAAAGTCTGCAATCTGTTAGAAAACAGACAGTCTTGTGGGGGAAAAAAAATGCAATCTAAGACAGTATACCAGATTTGATTTGAGGAACACATTCTCTTATGAATACCATAATGTACACGTGTATGGTTTTAATCAGTGTAATGATTTCAACATGCACACACTCACACACACACACACAGAGTGTGTGTCTGTATCTGCATGTCTACAATGTACGTATATAACCATGTTGTTAACTAAAGAAAAAAAAAAAGGCAGCTCTTTTACACAACTTTCTCCAAAGGGAATCTAGGATATACACTGTATGCATATCATCTTATCTCTTCCGATCAATACTCAATTTTATGTATTTCATGTCTGTACATGAATTCATGCTCCTTCCTGAATACCACGAAAAACTCTAGTTAAAAAGACTAGATTCACTCTACATGGTGTGTTAGTACACTGCATATACAAATGTAACAGTTGGAGGGCAAATTATACATAGCCAGCATGTCTAGACAGAAAAGATACAGCGAATGATTAAAAAAGAAATTATACCTTCTGAGGAGAGCTATTTTGCAAATAATCAGGGGAAAAAAATGACTTGGAAGCTAAGTTGATGTATGCTGTGTAAGGTAATGTATGGATCTGGGTCTGAAAATTACCGGTCATACATTGTATTGGACAACTGTCAACAAATCATGCGGCTAATCCAGCTGTCCCTATCTACACACATCATTGGGAGTCTATGATAAAAACCAGGGAGGTGGAAAGAGAATTCCACCTCCCTGGTAAAAATGAGTTTAGCTAGAACGTCAGGTGATCATCTCTGGTATTAGCATCCAATTTGGCACGGTGCCGTTTATGCCATAAACTGAACTTCTCTCATTCGTACCAGCAATGAAGAATCGGAAGTATCGATTCTTTGGCAATTCAGCCATTGAGGGAGAACCAATGTACTGGTATCCACTGTACTTATAATATGACATTCATTCCCCACAACATATTAAAAGAATGGGATCACGATCAAATCTTAAACCAACTGTGGACGTGCACATACAGCATTTCATACATTATGCTAAGCAAGCTTTACAAATTGCGCACCACAATAATCTCCATTTTCATTTCAGGCAAACGCTAGGTGGTATGATGGATCCGGCTTTGTATCCAAATAGGCAGGAAGACAGGATATGGAGTGAGTGGTTCCGATTGCATCCTTTGACCCCGACCTAGTCACCTCTGCTCTTTACAGCTCTTTATAATTAAACTGCTTGAAATGACGACGTTTAAATCTTGCATCTACTGATAAGTTGAGGAAGTAATGTACTACAGTGCCTTGCTGCTACAACTGTGGATCTTGTTGGCAACATATGCATAGACCATACATTTCATGGGGATCGTCTGATGCATTTCTTATGTCCTAGTCTTGTTTACAGAGGTGCCTTTGTGAAGTCTCCCATGATTAATAAAACAATGCTAGAATCATCATACATTGTTGGTTATGGTGGCGAATTCCATCCAGGGGTTCCAAGTGATCTGAAACGACAGCATCGACAGTGATGCCAGTAGATGGCAGCTGACTACGTGCAGACTGCAAACAAATTTCACAGACAGACTGGTACATGTAATACCATCACTGGAGGATGATCAAATCTGAGGTAATATGATCATTCCACAACTACCTGCATAAATGAGCCTGTGCTGCATCAGAAAAGCAGTCGACATCAATAGACATATACGATTCCCGGATGCTACCATCCCTCGGAACCACTTGGCTACATACCCAAGGTATCAAATTTTACAGTATTTATCTCAAATGTCTGGCACCAGCATTCAGCAAATGACACTCGAAGGAAACAATGACACGAGGACCATCCATACTGCCAGTGAAAAACTTATATTTTTTGAAAGCTTGCAACATTCCCTTGAAAGTTGCTATGCAATAGAGGCAACATTCCCTTGAAAGTTGCTATGCAACAAAGGCAACATTCCCTTGAAAGTTGCTATAAATGCAAGAGACCGTTTGTGTATCTTGTATTCCAATTCGAAGCATGCTGTGTTCACAACCACAGGCTTGCTGGAGACTTGCCCTTCTTAGCAACAACTGATGAATGCTAAGTGAATTCCTGCCAAAGAAACTTTACTGGAGGGAGCAGGTGAATAAAATAGTTTGTTATAAGGCTGTGGGGTATATACAGTATATCTATGAATTTGAATACATTTACAGAAAATTATATACTGTACCAAATGCCACCTAATTATGTGATGAGTTTTGTAATTGATTTATTCATTTATTTATTCATTTATTCATTGATTCTATTTTTTTATCTGATTTTATTTTATTTTGTTTTACTATTATTATCATTCTTTTTTTTTTGGGGGGGGGGGGTTTCAAGTCAAATTGAAAATTTGGATCAAAACCTTGAATGCAACAATTTTAAATGTTGTAATAGCTTGCAATTAGTATGGTCCTACACATTTGTACATTGTATGTGAGAAAGCAGGGCAGTAGAGATCAGAGAGGAGAGAAATTACACAAAAGTACCTCGGCATACCCAGAACTGTATATAAATGTGTCGACAGACAAAATAACAAGAGCAAATTTAACAGACAAAAACTTGACGCCAATGCATCAAACATTTTTGCGACCCGACCCCATGACCTACAGATGGCTGCCCTCATCAGCCCCATGTCAGTTACCATAGCAACCAGTACAAAAATGACTTAATACGCCCCCTCTGGACAAAGAGTAGGTATAAAAAAAAAAAAAAATGTCTCCAATGTCTGACTACCCCGGTATTCATATGAGTAAGTGGGTGTTGGTCCCTTCACTTTCATGCTACACTGTTAATTCCTGTTTCACTCCAAACATATCACTGGGGGAAAGGACAGGACAACTACAAAGAAGTGTGAGAAATTATACTTTCAGGCATGCAAAGTTTCATGGCTGAATACCTTGCAAGACTAGAATCTTTGAGGGATGAAGTGGGCAACAATTCCAAGCTTTCAAAATGAACACAAACATCTCTTTTTCTTTGTGTGTGTGTGTGTGTGTGTGTGCAACCTTCATAAATGCATCAATGAAACATTTAAGAAGCAAACAGTTTTCATGCTGTAAGACCTTCTCAATGACACAACCCATGTAGATGATGCAGAAAATACATATACATGAACGTAGTATATTGTATTGTACTTACGCAGTCGTTCTAATAAAAGATTGTGGGGATACCAGGCCTAGAGGTGTAAGAATAGTGTACTTGCTCACAGTCAGAAAAAAAGAACTGAAACTCAATGACAAAAAGCTTTCCATGCATTTGAACGACAAAAAAGTTTCCAATTTTTGTTCTGGTCTGAATAAAAAAAGTCTGAAATCGGATGAAACTCCAACATCCCAAATACTGGGAGTGTACTTGTAGTACTGCATAGTATGTACTGTAGCTAATCATATAATATATTTAAGATTTGTATGTTGCACTCTCGTTTCCTTCCTCAGTTTTTGCTGAATTGTCCCACTGTTTCATTCTTCTTCTTTTGTGTGTGTGTGTGTGTGTGTGTGTGTGTATACATATATCCATATCGTTCCAGCAGAGTTGGAATGTTTGCAAAGTGTTCCACATGTTTGACTACCACTTTTCTGCACAGCGGATTACACTTTGCACACTGGCATTTCTGGCCATTATCTCACACCACTGATGCTCACATGCCTTCCAAAGTATACAACTAGAGAGTGACGGGTTCATTATGTGGCATGCAATTCGAGGTCTCGCAATACAGGTCTGTCTGCAAGACTGATCATGTGAATCAAAAAAAGTCAGAGGCATAGGAAGGTTTCGTTTTCTATCCCTGACAGGGCAATCATCCATAGAAACCATGATAATGAGCTTAATAGCATCAACATGGTGTCCATTTCCTGAAATTCTATGCATCCAAGTTCAAGTTCAGAATACTCATTACACTTCTAATAGAGCTGTGTGACCCACACGTTTGACATGTTGGAAAATTGATTGGCACCCCCTGGGCAGCCATGCACATTACAATTTCCAATCCTGGTGTCTACATCACGTGGTGCATGCATACTGTATCGTCTATCGCCACTAATTGACCTGCCATGCACGCGGGGAATTTGAGATAACAGGGCGGCATTTCTACTTAAATGCAAGATTCAAAGGGTTGGCTTAGAATTGAACTGTGTTGTCCTAGCGATCAAGCAGAACTCTGATGCAATCGCCGAAGAGGAACTTCCATCTACAGCTTGCCAAGACAGACAATCAATGAACATCATGTTTATTGTCACTACACTATCTACTGCAGGAGTCATGTGACATACAGCAACTACTTCCTGTTGACTTATGAAGCTCTTAAACTACAGTTCCACAAGAGATGTAGATGCTGTGACCAAGTGGCTGCATGATTTATGATCCATTTAGTGTATTAAACTATATCTCCTCTTGTCAGAACCAACTCATGCCAAAGACTAAAAAACAAAACAAAAACCATTTACATCAGCAGGAATTAATGGGACGAATTAAGGAAA
This sequence comes from Diadema antillarum, assembly GCF_040938485.1. Classification (NCBI taxonomy): domain Eukaryota; kingdom Metazoa; phylum Echinodermata; class Echinoidea; order Diadematoida; family Diadematidae; genus Diadema; species Diadema antillarum. The sequence continues at coordinate 1,596,119 of NW_027270972.1, read as the reverse complement.
TGGCTCTCTCATTCCATCCACAAATTGGAAGTTCCTCCGGAAAGAGCTCATTCAAATGAGGAATGAGAGATTCTGAATACAATGCAAATAAATAATCCTGCAGAAACCTGTGGCAAATTTATGTGTTCCTGAGTTCTAGCAAAGCAATGGGTGGGGGTGGGGGGGGGGGGGGTGCAAAAGGCATGCTACAGACACAGACCATGGAATTACAGGCGCTCCATGCAGGATGCGCTGGCAATTTGTTAGTACCTGGGAACATGTCTACATTAATACATTATAACAACTCAATACTTGATTTATGTGTTGCCAGCACACAGACAGCTGGCAGGTATGACAAGATCTCAACTGCAACACTTGCTCAATTTCAAGGTGATGGAATCTGCCTGCAAAATAGCAGTACACATACCGCATGCCACTTTAAGAGGATTACAGTGTACAGGGATGTAGGTGGCCTGGCTATTCAACACTTGCAAGAAAAATGACAGCGATGAAAATAACATGACTTTGAAACAACTATACAACGACCGTTACTACATACACATTCTCTGCTCTTGAGCTCTTTGGCCTACATGGAAAGTCAGTAGAATTTCTAGTCTATACAATAAAATAGGCATGCACAAAATCATCAAACACTAATAAGTAGTCACAACACCGAAAGAAGCAAGGTTAGGAACACTGTAAATTGGGGTTACACATAATTATACATTTACGCACAATCTCATTAAAACCCGTGTAAACAGCCCCTCAATCAAATCTCTAATTAGCACCCTATTATCCAGGCGGAGGTATTCATAGCTTGTTCAGAGGATGCTTCTACGCTTCTCCGAACTTGAAAGCCTGGCTGCCAATTTGGACAATGACTTCAAATTGAAGGCTAGCCATGCTTTCATCTCTATAAAGGATTTTGACAAAATTGACTAACTCTGTGATTCTGAAGTACTGTGGTGCACATCACTACTGTGTAGGTTAAGCCAGATTTTACTGTCAAATGAATACAGAAAGAGAAAATATCACTCGGTGCAGCTACGTGAACAACACTGAATTCACAGCCATGAATGTTGATACACAGCAGAGTGTGGTCACGCTAAAATGCTTGGCACATGATGCACACTTTCAGAATTTATCACATGAAAAAGAAAGAAAGAAGGAAAGATTGTTGAGCTATTGTACAACCAAATCAAAAATAGCCATGAGGTAATTACAGTGACCGCAAGCAGCAGTTGTATGATGTAAACTGAAGTATCGCAAGTGTGATGTGTCTGAGCCATCTGTTAAAGCAACAAAACTCATACTTCATCCACAACATCAACTGTAGTCTAGTTTATAAATATGGTATAACGGAAACATAACATTAGCCTGTAAGTTTCCCTTTCTATGAAGCTCCACTCTATTCCTCATTTGAAGTCACATGTTGTGTTCTGTAAGGTACTGACTGTTTTACAATCTGCTGGTTTTATTGGACTTTGGCCATCACTGGTAGATGTTGATTGTTTCTGCGTTCACGCCCAGAACAGATAATAAATGGGATTACCTGTACATGAATGGTCCAAAAGAAAGGAAAGCTGCAATTCAGTGTTTCAGTCAGAAATGAGATGGTCAGATTTTTATCATAAGGGCTTTTTACACTTGTGTTTCTTAACCCCGGACTTTCTCTGACCCAGGACTATCGTTAGTCCCGTACCATTTTTTTCAGCTTTTTACACTCGCCAATTAGTCCCGTACTATCTCTTGTCCGGGGCTAAGGAGAAAACTGACCTTTTTACACTCGTATTTCTTAGCCCCGGACTTTCCAAACCCCCATGAATATTCATAATTACGCTGTGTACTGTACACGTACACGCACAACACCGGCAGCACTTGATTACCTCGTTTCTGATTGGTCAGTGAGGGTCGGACTTCGTCTCCGTCGCTTAGCTCAGGATTATTTTTTCGTTCTGTTTACACTCACTTGCTTGGCACCGCAATTGCGGTGCTAACCCCTGCTATTTTGCAGGGCCAGATAGTACCGTACTATTGGTGGGGCTAGCCCACTTTGGCAAAAACGAGTGTAAACAGAAAGTGGGCTAAGGATAGTCCCGTACCAACGGTGGGGCTAAGGCCCCCCCCTTAGCCCCACCGTTGGTCCGGGGCTAAGCAAAAATTTACAAGTGTAAAAAGCCCTATATTGTGATATATGACCATTCATGGAGCAACATGCCATTTGACATGTTAGATTAAATATAGTAGTCAATATTACAGCATTCCCTTGAAGAAAACTCCCAGAGAGACCTCTGAGATTAAAATTATCAAAATTGATCTGTCAACTATCCATGGGAGAGGCATTAATAACAGTGAAAATTGTCCAGAATCTGTTATCTATATACAGTGTACATTATTTCATTATATAATGACAATCAGTGGTTCTGTCCCAGCCATTTCACACAGGGTGCAGGATGATATTCAGGCACAGCACCACAACTATGCTCTTTACTGGACAAGAGATGTACAGCTTGCCTATTAAAACATTTTAAAAACGCTTGTCGGATATCGAGGGTAAATGCATGGTATGTAATGGTACAGTGTAGGTGTGACTTATTTCACAGTTCCATAGCATGATTAGGGATTCTATTGGTGACCGTGGCAACAGACAATTGCTCCGATGTGTCGGGGATAAATTGGGATGAAGTCAGCCCAGCTGGGCGGTCCCGAATTCTACTTCGAAGTAATGGCCCCCGCTGATGCAAGGCTTAAATGCCAGAGGTGATAAGCCTCTGTTAATAGCAAACTACAAGCAAAGCATGTTAACAAGCACATCTTCGCTCTGATACTGCATTCCAGTACAACCCAAGATAAACAGACCACGATCTGATCTGTAGATTTTGTATAAGGTATAAAGTGCCAATGGCTAATAATTCTTGAAGCTGCAATACACTCTGTACACATCATCAATCTATTCAAAGCAGATCAGAGAATACATACATTACTGAAGCCAAACAAACTTAACCTCACCACATAGTCATTGCCCTCTTCACATGTTATCGATAGTTCTACTTTGAAAAGGACCGTGGTGAGTTTAATATGCACTTCCTTCATTGAAAAGAGTGACAGAAATAAAGGCAACTCAAAAGAGAAGCTAAATCCATAAAACTGACTGACGCAATGGCATTACTACATAAAAGCAGTTTCTAGTGTGCCTGGCTACGAAACTGAAAGACAAGCGAAAGAATGAGGATAGAGAGGGAGAAAAAGATAGGGAGAGAAAAACTAGAGAGACAACGCCTTCTCCCCCCGCCCCCCCCCCCCCCTCCCCCCTCAAAAAAAAAAAAAAAAAAAAATGACTCTTCATCATAGGAACAAACAAGCACACATTGAAAACCTGTGTCGCATTTTGTTTGCAGGATTCCAAGCAGGGTTTGTGTGATTATCATCAGCTGCTATGCAAATCATGCCGGTGATATGGCACCATCTGTGGAGTTTTGTTTGAGCCGTGCCAGGCGTTGTGGGTGTACTATGAAACAGACCAATTATCGACTGGGGATGCTATGTCACTCAAGCACTTACTAGTATAATATACGAGGGGCCTTTGGACTGCACGTACACTACTTTGTACACTGCCATTCAGCATTTAAACATACATTGTACACATTACAAAAATGCACCACAAATCACTCCATGCATGTAGCTTGTGTCTACAAGTCATACTAACAGTTATCATGCTCTATTGAGGCAATTGTGTTGAGGGATAGAATTAATTTACAGTTGTTACTTAATTTACACCAGCTCCTGAGAACAGATGTGTGGCCTAAAGTATTGGGAGTGATTTGACAGTCTGCTTTGCTACCTGTATCCAGCTGAGCTCCTTGCCTTACACAAGAGACAGGTATCATGGCATTACAAACCAGTGTCCCAGCAAAATAGCCACAAATCAGGAAACCTATCCTACTGCTGAGCAGGGAGGAAAATGAACACAACATGAAGACGTTGAGCCACACCCATTCAAAGGTAGCATCTTCTGACAGTTCCTGGGTTGTGCAAGTGCAATACAATACATATTCATGAGAAACAGTTCCTTTGAAGTAAGATACATGTAGAATATTACGGTAAATCTTGTCACAAAAATGTGTTCAGCGAGTTAATCGACAGCATTTCTTTTTAATCTCTGTGCAGAAGATTATGAATTGCTTGCAGATAAATATGAAATGCCCACTGCCATGTCAATAAGCCAACAAGTTTTAAGCTTTGCTTCCCCTAGGCATGGTGCTATAAATATCCATACTTCTACAACTATGTTGTGAGATCAACACATAATGGAGGGGACATTACTGCCAACCATTACAAGTTTCTGATCAAACCTCAATCAACCCTGACATAAATACTGTATGTGCCCTATATCTTGAATAAAACAACTGATACAGCCTTCTGCACTGCCCCTGCACCATGTTTCAAAAGTTCACATTGCATAACAAGAAAATCAAACAACCCACAAATGCAAAACACTAAAAACTTCCATAAGAAGTGTACAATGTTGGTAAGTTGTGTACAGGAACATAAAAAAAAAAAATTGTATGGTACATGTAAATCATGAAAGTCATGTGGCATACGGATATTTTTGTAGAAACCAATGACAGCAGCTACTACAACTATCGTACAGCACAAGTCATCATCCTGAAGGCTATTGCTCCTGTTGTTGCGATTAATTGGAAAAATGCAAGAGAAAGCTATGTGACATTGCACTTTCAGCAGTTCTCCCAATCTGGCTATAGATACAGAATTAGCAATTGCAAGTGAATACTACATCAATGTGAAAAACATCTTTGACTGATGTTCAATTTGCTCAATGTCTAAATATGTGAGGATAAATATCCCAATCACACATCATCTTTAATACATCCTACTTCCCTCACAATCATTTTGGTTTTAATTACTTTGTTGTTGACCTCGCCATGTTTTATGATCATCCAAACTCTTGTGCTGTCTTGTGGAAAAGGCAGTTTTATAATGCTTTGAAATAACATGTGTATGTGAGTCAGGCTAACTTCTAATCACAAAAATGAGGTTTCTGTCGCTGTGGGCAATGAGTGCCTCACTTAACATTTGTTTAAGTCTGTTTGTTTTTTTATTTTTACTCTGTGATAATCTACTGTTCTTGTTCACAGTTAGTTCTTGGGAGTGCTTGTTCCTGCGCATCAACACAACTCCTGCATTTGCACTGGTATCTATGCTTTGTTTTTTTTTCCATCCACAGCCATGGAATAAGAAACTCAGAAAAATACAAACTAAATGTTTAATATTTCATGTAAAAAAAAAATCTAATCAAAGTATAAGCCCTAAAAATAGAATAGAGATTGCAGCCACATTGAATGTAGGAGGAAAGCAACAGTTGGCTATAAAGTACAGATGTAGGCCCTACATGCTCTAATAAGTCTAAGCAGGACGCCGTGCTTGTGAATGCAGGATGAATGCGCAATCCTTAGCACACTGTACATAGTGAAAGTCAGATGGTCACACACACAGTAAAACCAAGAGCAAGGTTGAAGGGGCATACAGAAAACACACACACACAAGAAATTATTTCCATTTGGGAATTTTGTGTGGTGCCATCTGCATGACTACGGTGGAGTTAAAAATACTGTCTTACTGGCTATGAAAACATTACATTTGGTTCGGTTTCAGATTAAGAATCATATTGCAACATGATGTAGATTCTTTGCCAAAATGACATACAAAGTATATCTAAGTCTAGCCAGATGGTCATCATGCTGTAAGATTAACAAACTGCTGTTTACCATCACTGAAACTACTTGGAACAATATCAATCATCAAAACAAGCTCATGAAAATATATTCTTTTTTTAATGGTTCATTATATTTCGTTTCACTGATATTCCCCTGTGACACAATAAGTGGCCTGGCCTTGAGAAGGCACACATATTTGACCATGTACACAGTGAAGTTCTTGTACTTTTGGTAGGTTCTTAGCTACTGAAGATAAGTGACTGAGGTGTGTGTGAACTTGTGAAAGCTTTCATGTGGCCCTTAGCACAATGAGCATACATGTACATGCCAAGTTGTCTAAACACATATTCTCTGAGAATAATTTCTTCTTCATAAAATCATATTGCCATTAAATATCTTCACACATATATATGATTAAACAAAAGGACATGTGTCACAAAGAAGTACAACTCATCACCAAGCATATTTTCTCCACGCAATTCTGTGACAAGTACTGCAAAATATATTCATATTAAACCAACAGCATACGGCAGTCCCATGTGCAATATGCAAAAGCAATACTATTAATAAGATGACCTGGTCGTACCTCACAACGACATTAAAAAATGTAGGCACTGGTCATCACCTCATTCTGAATCGCTGCCCGCCAATAAGTGATTTCCTGCATCCTTGTTGTTGCCTAGCAACTTCACCTCCATCTCCTCTGGACCATTGTTCATCTGTGAATAGCGCACAGAGGAAAGCCCACAAACTCTCAGGATGAGTGATGTAGATCCATAAACGAAGAGGAGAACCAGCATGTCAATGAGAAGATGCCATGTGAACATGACGGTGGTGAACATGAGGTTGAGATGGGAATCCTGGTCCCACGGCTCTCCTGAAGGCGGCCAGTAGAGAACAATTCCAACGTGCCAAAACCACGTCCCCTGGAGCATGGTGAAGACGAAGCGGAAGAGTGGTAGCAGGCGATCCTCTTTGCGCCACACCTCGGCTGCCGTTGTCAAGAAGCAGGCAAAGATGGCGATGACAAGGAGAAAGTGGAGTTGGACGTCAAGCTCTTCCCGTCCATGGGTGTGGAAAAAGAACAGCATCCCTTCAATTGCGAAGGCCAGAGCACCAAAAACTTTCTCAAACGGTGCCGCAGCGGGTATGCAAGTGCGAGCCATGATGTTTACTGCTCCATATATTCCAAAGTAGGTGTACATTGTGCAGTGCTGCCATTCATTTGGGTGTTTCCAGTTCCCATCGCTGCCAATAAGAGTCCATTTTGGAGCGGGATACATCATTTCACCGATGAAACCCCCAATGGCACAAAGCACTATGAACGTCCCTTCGACAGGTAGGCGGTGGAGGATGAACAAAATCCGTGAGCGAGGACGTTGCCGCCCATTATCCAGGGCAACTCGGGTGTAAGCGTACTGGATCATCCACCAGATGGAGAATACGATGAAAAAAGCGCCCGGCGCGGCATGCCCTATAAACGTACCCATGGTTTCCCCGACGGTGTAACGAGTCTACTCGCTGAGTGAAGCCTCTCGAACCAGATGGATATTGTTTGCAAGGTGCAGCTCTTGGCGTAAACGCTCAATTCGACCAATCTTATCTCCGGCAGAAACGTTAAGTGTATTACGCACTGAAAGTGTAGTGACGGTCCAAATTTCTCGTTTTCAGAGACCGAGTGCCATTCACAGCTTGCAAACACGCTGAATTATGCACGTACACAAATAACCGGCGCGGTCACTGACAGTCGAGTCTAGTGTGATTTGCACTGCACTGTACTGGTGGTACATACATTTCACATGTACGTACAGTGGTAGTGTACGTTAGTTGTTGCCACGCATAGATCTTGTGCATGCATGCATGCACGCACTCGACTAATGAGCTCTGCGACGCAGCTCAGCGTAGCAGCAGCATCAGCGGCCAACTATGGGGCGGCGGGAGCTGGGGGACGAGCTGAGACAAAGTGCATCCTAGCCAAAGAGATTAGATCCTAGCTGGATATCTTCGCGTACCGGTCCAGTGCGTGCGTGCGTGCGTGCGGTGAGACGAGCACCGTCCCTCCACCGCTGTTTCTTGATAGTCCCTGGAACATTACAATATAATCATTTTGAGGGATAATTGTGGCTAGAATCTCCTAATAAAGCTGAATGGAATTGAATTCAAGCATCTATGTAACGGATAAGGAAGTAAAAATCGTGAAATTGGCACAGCTATACTAATGAAAAAAAAAATTGATACTCCAATCTATGGTCTAAGAATTAATGGATAAAATCCCTTTGATTTGCGCTTGCTTGGTTTGATCAGGGAGGTGGGGTATCAGAGGATAGGAGGGGTGGGGTGGGCCATGAGGATAGGAACTCTGCCACGGTGATATTACACCAATGCATGCGAACCAAACCAGCTGCTGGGGATAGCAAGCAAGGGTATATTTATACGTGAGCACCATGTGGTGCTTGATTCATATTTTAGCTTACTCAAAAAATTTTGACCTGCCAAGAAAAAAAAAAAAATAATGATAATACCGATACAAATCTTTTCATGGTCTGGGATTCTGGGATGCACTAGAGCGTGATGGGTATAGTTTCACGCAGTGAAGAACATGAGAAACATGTTGCGTGAATTCCAAATAGTGGGGTGGCTTAGTGAAATTATCGTGACACGGTGGACAAAAGCATGATTTTTTCACCAAAGGTACTTCATGATGTACCTTCTCAAAAAATAGGGTGCTCCAAGAAAATTGATGCTGGGAAGGAGGTCAGAGGTCAAAGGTCAATGACCTTTATTTGTGAAATAGGTTTTTTGGCTATTTCTCAGGTCAGGAATATCCAATCTGGATAAAACTTGGCAGGAAGAATATTGAGAACAAGTAAAATATTTTGATTGAATTTGGGGTGAATTTTCCAAAGGTCAAAGGTCAAAGGTCAATGAACTTTTTCTAAAAATCATGTTTTTGTTTATTTCTCCAGGTAGGAAGATTCAATTTTCACAAAATTTGATATGAACGTTATATAGAAGGTACCAAGAGTATAAACCAGGGGTCAAATATAATTGTTGATTTGTGCGTTGCCATGGCAACCCAAAACGAGGGTTTTTGATTGAAGTTAGTTACAGGAGGCTATTTTCCAGTTTGGAAGAGATTCCATTTGAATAGGTACAACTGATCAACGGGATGTATAGAGGTTTGAAATACTTTTCATTAGTGTTAAGTGGTATGTTGCCATGGCAACTACATATATAGATTTTGGTTAAACTTAAAGGAGACTTCAGAACTTATGAATTTGAAGAGATTTCCATCAGGGTTGGTATAATTGATCAACAAAAAAGTCGCCAGACAAAGATTTGTCACCTTTATAGCATGTGGGTTGAGTGAATGCAGCAACAATAGTAGAACACATCAGTGAGAGTTTGAGGAAAATTGGACAATCCGTTCTAAAGTTATGAATTTTTGAAGTTTCTGCTCATGCAGTCGAGGCTGGATGAGAAGACTACTATACCTTGTAATGTCACATGTGTACAACGATATAAAGAATGAATAAAGAAAATTCAACATAAATTATTTTCGCTTACAAAAGGATACTCGACTTCTCTTTCAGAAGGCAGGGGGAATAATTTTACCCTTGACATACGTAAGTAGCAAGTCAAAGAAACTATGTGAACTTTATTCAAAAAGTATGGTTTTGTGAAATTCTCATTTCATTTTCCTTAGAATGTGTGCATGTGACATCATACACTGTGGTAGTCTTTTCATCCAGCCGCGACTGTGCAGATACCTTAAAAAATCATAACTTTTGAACGGATTGTACGATTTTTTCCAAGCTTTCTGTGATGTGTCCTACTAATATTGTTGTATTCACTGAATCCACGTGCGCATGAAAGTGGACTTGTCCTTTAAGGACAGATTCTGAAAGAGCAGACTGTAAGCTTTAAAATGATGTATCACACAATTCAAAGGGATTCCCCTAACCTATCTAAATAATAATACCGGTACTGGAAAGAAAGCACACACTCTGGATAAGTATGAACTGAGAAAAGAGGCTGCATTGTCTATTTTAGCGTTTAATCTTTACCAAGCTGTCTCATGTCATTATGTTCATCTTTTCTTCCCCCCTCCAATTTTCATTTGAGTTTGCCATTATTAATTTTTGATGATAAGAACGATGCCACAAGGCATTGTTTCTTAAAAATGCTTCAACTGCTCCTTCAGGTCCAAAATCTACATCAATATATATTATTTTCCTGATCTCCTCAACATTTTCCAAAAATAAAGCATACACCTTTTATGCACTGAGTCCTCCTTTTTGTGGATAATTAAAGGCAAAAACCCAAAATTAGTGCTTGAAAATTATTCTTAAGTGTAAGTTACGGATACAAAGAACCTCTGTAAAAAATGAATCTGTATAATCAATGTTAAGTATTGTTAATAACACAAAATGTGAACAATATTTCTATGATAACATGTTTCCAGACTAAACCGTCCGCATTTATGCTTTAATGAGAAAAATACTGATATCTCTTTATATGTTTGCTTTGATTGCAAAAACTGTATATGGTAGGATGTCTTGTGATACAACTGGGGGGCATTTCATGAAGCGTTTTGTCAGATATTTCGTCTGACAAAATGTTAAAAGCTACTGAAATCCTTGCATCTGATTGGCTGAGAGCATTTTTGTCCGACAAGTTGTCGGACAAAAATGCTTCATGAAATGCCCCCCAGGGGGGCATTTCATGAAGCAGTTTGGTCAGATATTTTTCTGACAAACTGTTACAAACTACAGAAATCCTTGCATCTGATTGGCAGAGAGCAAATTTGTCCGACAACTTGTCGGACAAAATGCTTCATGAAATGCCCCCAGACCTACACATATTATGCATAAAATGTGATATCCTGAACATTTTTTTTTTCAAGTCACTCTCCCAAAAGTGTATAATATAGGACCTTTAAGTTTTTCTTGTGTTTGTTCCTGGCAGATTACTAGTACACAAATGCTCCAATCCATGATGACCTAACGGAAATTAAGGAAATTAAAATGAATATACTGAAAACCAAAACTACAAATACTAATAACTTACTTCATTCTTCTCTCCCCACCCCACCCCACCCCTTCTTTTTGGTTTCTTGATATACTCGTAGATCTAGCTGACTTTGATAATTGTCATTATGTAACATCATCTTCAATTGACAAGGCGATAAAACTTAACAATCATTTCATTATGCTGCTCGACTAATGGGGTTAGTTGAACTATATTGTTTTTAATGTACTATACTTTTTCCTCCTATCAATCACATGTATTTTGGGTGGAATGTATTTTGACATAAAGCATCATAGAATCAACCGCCTTTGGGGTCGGGAATTTTGTCATATCATATTGTGATTTAGATTCTGCTCTATGCCGATTTTGTTTTATTTCTATCAACTTTTTAAACTTCCCCATAGACTTTGTTCACCAGCCAACTACATCCCACCCTCTTTGGATAATGTGAACCAATCAAACATTGCTTTTACTTTTTAATAACATGTCTATACATAGCTATCAGACCAAAAATATTCAAACCGCTTTAAGTCTTTATGAGTGAAATTACAAATATCAATATATTTTTAAAAATATTCAAATTGTCTAAATTCAACTTCATCTATGAAAATAGACTTTTAACCTTTTTAAACATTTGAATAACCCCCACAAGAAATAAGAAACATATAAAGAGGGGAGGTGCGGACTATAAAAATTGCTTACGGGAACCAGGTAATCCCTGCGCTAAACCTATGGAATTCACACAATCTTGGAGGAAACGGGTTAAATTTGTTAGGAAATATGTAGGTCAATACCCAAAACCTTAAGTTCTCAATGGAATATGCAGCTCTTCTACTGGTAAACTAGTAGTTCTGGGAGAAAAAATGAACTGTGACATAGTCCTACACCTGGCTCAGTCATTGCCCAAGATTTAAAGTATCTGAGCCAGAGTCACATGTCACTCTTTGCCATTTCTCTACAGGAGGTAGACAGTACTAAAAAAATCCTTTACCAGAAATTATAGGAAATTATTTAATGAAAAGGTGCTTAAGAAAACTGGACTATTCCAACACACCTCCCTCAGGTCTGCAACACAGACTAACCACCTGTTACCATAGGAAAACCAGTAAAAATGGTGTATTACTGTAAACATGCACACAATATGTCGTATTATGGGTCTGAATTTTAAGACTAGCAACCATGTACATTGCATTGCATTGTACAGAAACCTGGCGAATGCCCTGTGTATAGTCTTTGAATTCAGACACTATTGTTATGTACAAATTAAGGGCATTTTCTCATCTTTTCTGTTAGCGGATTTCTTGGAGCACCCCCTAATTTTGATCCTCATATATATACAAATGTCTGAGGAAAAAATGACACTTTTGTCCGGCGTGTCACGATTATCAGTATATTTGTCACTAAGCCACCCCACTAAAAGAGCTCATGCGTGATTGAGCATTGAACCAACAGTCTACAAACACAGCACCATGTCAGAGAGGCTGAACGGACAGAAAGAGAGAATTTCAGAAAAGAAAAGAAAAAAAAAAAACCCCACACACACACACATAATGAACCTCCAACACCACAAGTGGGGGGGGGGGGGGGGGGGGGGGCTTTTAGGGCAAACATTTGCACATAAATGGATGAAAAGCAAACAAACAAACTTTTCAACTAACTCAATGGATAAGACTTTGGACTTTAAAGGAATGGTACAGTATTGGTGGAGATGAGAATTGAAAATCTTTTTGCGAGATACCAAGAAAACACCAGGTATGATATAGTACAGAGCATACCATTTTAAGAGGAATTCAAAGTTTGTTTGATGAAAATCGGGTTTAGAATGACTGAAACATCGTAAAACAAAGCGATCGTAATAAAGTGTGGGTCCCACGCTTTATAAGAATCGCTCTTTTTTGGAAATCTCAGCCATTTCAAAACCAATTTTCATCAAATGAACATTGAATTCCTCAGAGAATTACATACTCCTTCATATTTCATAAGAGGTTTCTCATTATCTCACCAAAAAATGTTTGAAACCTTAAATTAGCTCTCAACCAATACTATATGATCCCTTTAATGCATGGGATTTGTTTGAGTCCCAAACCAGGGGGTGGTCGGATATTTTTCTGACAAACTGTTACAAGCTACTGAAATCCTTGCAACTGATTGGCTGAGAGCAAGTTTGGCTCGTCAGAAAAAAAAAAAAAAACTTTGGGAAAAAAATCCATTTCCAAAGATTCCGCCCTCAGATTCTATTCGGGGGGGTCTTGACCCTGACACCCCCCCCCTCCCCCCCCCCCCCCCCCCCCCCCCACACACACTGAAAAACATTCCGCGGCCCCTGACATAGGCCTACGTACATGGTACCCTTTGGCAAGCTATATAATAGCGGTACTGTCCTTCTTCCTGGCTTGTTTCCAAGTCTTTCTTTCAGAGGAGCTTCTTGCAAGTGTGTATTGAAGAGTCATAGCCTATGCCCCTTGCATGTCAAAGAAACCACTTCACTTCTCTCCAAAGAGAAGGAAGAAATTGCGATGAAGTGGTCCAACATGCAAAAACCGCCTGATATTTTAGTACCGTAGTGTACGAGGGAGGTGGAAACTGGAAAGAGACCTTCCACCTCCCGGCTAGTACTGGTACTAGGGTGTCAAGGATGGAGAGACCCTGGGCCCCATTTCATAAAAGATGTTAGGATAGCAACTCTTGCTGGAAAAGGCAAATTCCCATAGCAACAGCCAATCAGGAAGCTGGATTCTTGTCGTTACCATGACAATTGTAAATGCTATTCCAGCAAGAGTTGCTATCATATCAACTTTTTAATGAAATGGGGCCCTGATGGTCACTTGCTTGCTCGGTGAGATTGCCAAGGAATAAAGATGATGTGATGCTGACGAAAACATTCTTCAGTAAAATGTAGGCCTACTGAGGGCAAGTTTTTTATAATTTCATCCATCCTAATATGATCCGAAGTTTCTTATCAATGCTCTCAAAGCCTAGCCAAAGGAGTGGAGTGCCAGGATTCATCTCCTTAAAGGAGAGGGAATATATCTGAAGGCAAACACAAGTGGTCTGTGCAAATATAAAACTCTGAAGAAGAAAAAAAAAAATCAGCAGACATATTTAATAAAGAAAATAAAGGCATTTCAAGGGGAGGATCCCACAGGACACACATGCTATCATTCGGTTCTTGACATTATACTTTAAAACTTGTTGATAATAACAATATATATATGCTAATGTGGTGATTGGAAATATCACTTAACTATTATGGCCATAAGTTCAGTTTATACAGTTCGATATTCTGCAGGTTCATTATATTTTGAAGGTTCATGATTCCAAAGGTTCTATAATATAAAAAGAAATTGAAATAAGGTACAGCATTCCACAGGTTCATTTATCCGAAAATGAAATAAGGTTTGTTATTCCAATAATGAAATAAAGCATTGTTCTGAAGGTTTGTTAAACCAAAGGTTTGTTGATCTGAAAATGAAATACGGTTGGTTATTCAGAAAGTTTACTGATTATGAATAGAATAAGGTTTGTCATTCATGTTTGCTCATCAAACTATGAAAAAAAAGGTTTGGTATTCCAAAAATGAACACACACATAATTATGAAGGTTTGTTATTCCGAATTTTTGTTGATCCAAAGGTTAAAGATAGGTTTATACCGACAAACCTTGAAAAGGTTCATTATTCCAAAGGTTCATTTATCTTAAAATGAAATAAGGCTGGTTATTCCGAAGGTTTGTTAATCCCAAATAAGATAAGGTGTGTCATTCATTAGGTTTGCTAATCAGATTAGGAAAAAAGGTTTGTTATTCCAAAAATGAAATTGTGTTATTCTGAAGGTTTGTTATTCCAAAGGTTAGCTGATCCGAAAATGAAAGATGGGTTCATAATGACAAACTTTTGGAATAACAAACCTCATTTCATTTTTGGAGTGACAAACCTTCGAAATAACAAACCTGCAGAATAATGGCACATATCAATGTATGAATTAACAAACAACATTCAATTTTTCAGATTAAACATCTAGGTATACAGAATTTGTGTGTTTGAGAAAAACAAATCTTTGGAATAACATATCCACAGAGCAATGAACCTTATTTTATTTTCAGATTAGCAAACCTTAGGAAAATGAACATCACCCATGGCTAATAGTACTAGGACTACTTCTGCAGATCAAATAACATACTGATGCCCTGTAAAATTGAATCATCTTGTGAAAGCAAAAATCCTATTCTGGTTAAAAATGGGATAAGAACAATTCAATAGAAAGTAGAACAAAATTTTAAAAATTATTATTTTTTTCTCTTCAGAAATACACAATTGCTCGTTTGGTGAATTAAAAAAAAAGAGGAAAGAAATGGCAGCTCTGAAGCATTATTACTACTATACCTACTGCCACCACCACTATCACCATCACCATCACCACCACCACCACAACCACTGCCACTACTACCACCTCTACAATCACCACCACCACCAGTGGCTGTGGCCGTATTATGAAGTGACATACCATGCTGTGTGTGTCTAATGGCGCGTTTACACGGAGCACAACACCGGCAACGGTCTGGGTTTTTGCTATGGTGCACCAAAAGGAACCATGTCTGGTTCTGTTTGAAAAAAGAGTCAGTAATTCGATACAAAATCACCCAAAATGTTATTCTTTTGTCAAAATCAAGAGCAACAAAATAAACAATAGAAGATTATGTAACAAAATCATTAGTGGGGAAGTGATATTATAACAAAACCAGACATGGTTCCTTTTGGTGCAACATAGCAAAAACTAGTCTCGTTGCCCATACCGTACTCGGTGTGAATGGGCCTTAATGCAGAGAGGTGCGTGATCAGTATGTGGTATCTGTGTTGTGAATGAATTAGCATGCTTTCCGGTTCATCGGATACTACGCTTAATCGGGTAAGAAATGCTCCGATTAAGCGGAGACTACTGTATTCTCTTATCTAGACATGGAGAGATACAGAAGTTTTCAGGGAGCCATCTGCAGAATCAGAGAAACTTAGCAGCTCTGGTAATGAGCAGCACTTTTGATTTGTTTTCCCATGTAAAAAAAAACAAAAACAAAACCTTGCTCGAGTGGTACTTACTGCAAGCAGTTGGGCATCCAGCCAGAGTTATTTGATTATGCGCCTATACTTTGGTATGTGCCGATAACAGGAATGTACATTGAATACCTTGTTTATAAAGGGATATGAATCCTATCATGAGATTGTACATAGGAAAGCTCCAAAATGTGACAGCAAACATTTATTGATGAAAACAATTGAGCTTTTCACTTTCAATCACATTATTGCAGACGATGGATTGTCCAAAGAATTCAAAGAACACTACTAAATAACCAAACAAAAGATGTTATGAGGTGTCCATGTACAACAAACAATATGTTTACTGTTTTATTCAAATACAATGGAGTACATCCAGTATGCTTTGTACACATCAGAGAAAATATACACTTTACAGGTTAAATATATCTGACATATCACATTCTCTGTCTACAGTTTTAGTAGCATCATATATCTGACTACACACTTTACAAAGGTTACCCTCCACTGTGTGATTACCAGTTAGTTGGTCACAAATAATTTGGCCCAAATTTGTGATTGTTTTTATTCGTGCATTATTCGGGAACAACAATTATGATACAGTTGTCGGGAATGTCTCATCACCGGTACAGTTTTTCATCAAGTGTACTATGAGAAGTGAAAGCACTGCTTTCTTGCAGGTAATGTAACCAAACAAGCCATACAAACCAATTAACCTTGTGCACACTTCTTTTGCTCATGTTTAAGAATACACTGTATATCAAAATCAGCAAGTTACCTACTATGCTAACATCAGGAGTTAGCACACTTGTATCTTATTGTAAAGCTCTTTATCATGTCCACTCTTCTGACAGTTTTTGGTGATAAAACAGAACATAGACTCCAACCATTGTCACAGCACTCTTTAAAGATGCCTTTAAACACAAGACAAATTGTATTCCTTTCATATCAGTTCTGGTGCTTAACATATTGCCATTTGTGAGTAAATGCTGATTTCATTTATAATCACTGCTACTACCATATGCATCTTAGGCAATTTGAATTGTGGTGATCTGAAAATGCAAACTGGCTGAACTCTTACCAACCACATGGAACACTGCAGTAAATACTCTCATCTTCAAATAAATCAACTTAGCAGATAGGATCTGGTGCACATCCTGGTAGTGCTCCTAAAGTTGCTAAAGAATCAATCCCTTCTACATCACCAACAACGAAAAATCTCATGTTCAGGATTGTCTAGAAGTGCACAAAGACATAGGATTTTCTATATTAACTCCATTATTACAACATTCACTGATGATACAAATATAAATATATTTCTCTTTTTCCTAAAACAGAATGTGATACGCAAGAATAACAATTCAGCCTGGAAAAGTTTACTTCCTCATTTTCATCTGCTGGAATGGGAGAGCAGATGGAATGTTTCTTCATCATGTCATATTACATACTTGGCAATATTATGTACAGTTAAGTGTGAAAAAAAGAAGAAGAGGTTTTTATCACTATGTGGGAAAACACCCATTAAACTGCCTTTCTTTTTCTTTTTTCTTTTTTCTTTTGCTCTGATCTTCCTCATTAAACAAAGTCTTGCAGCATTTCTCATAATTTGTTTTCTATTTTTATTCATTCTCTTTTTTTAATTCATTTTTATTTTTTGGTAACATTTTGTGCTATGCACCACATGGATCCTTACAGTCACCTAATCCTTACTCATCTGGCAAGATATGGGTTAATTTGTCAATTCTTCCTCATTCACATCTATCGTCATAGCAACAGCTGCAAAACTAGGTGACACTTTCACCAGCTCCAACATATTCCTGAGTAAAAATGATGGAGGTGGCAACCCTGATTGAAAGTTTACAGCAAACAGTATTTTTTTAATTTCACCTATCAATATGTCTCCTCAAACTTAAACCATGAAAACACCTGATTTTGGTTTATTCATATGCAAAATATTACCATGATCACATTTGAGGTAATCCATACCAGCTCTTGAAAACTGCCATGAAATAATGACTTTTCTGAAGTACCTAACACCTCAGATGTTTCTCGTGATGGAGAATGCTTCATTTACCGCGGTAATAAAAGAATCACAAGTGAACTTTCTCAAAATACAAGATGAAGTCTTGATATCTCCTCGTACCATAAGAATTTGATGAAAACTACAGTTGCAATGATACATTTCTTACACAAATAAAAGGAATCATTTTTTTCTGGAGAAATGCACATCATAAACAAATGTTAGATGCGAGCTTTACACTTTGGAAGAGTTGTAACGTACAAAATCTATTTATTGGAATTTTCTGCCTTCTTCTCCACCTCTTCTTTATCAGCTTTTTATCATAAAAATAAATACTGTTAGTCTCTACTCTCTCTGTTGGTCACTTATAAATATTTTCATGGGCTCAGCAGAGACAATAGGACAGAACACACAAAAACAGAAGGAAAAAGCAAGAAAACTCAAGTGTTTTCCCCTTCAGAATGTTCCTGGACTTTTGACATTCTTGAAAGTAATGAATGCTTTGTTCAAAAACTGCCTCTCACTATATATCAAACTTTATAAAAAACAACAACAACAAACAAACCTGTGTGTCACATGGCCTGAAGTCAATGCTGATTGTATGGGTAGATAAACTTTAGATCATCATATCGCTGGAATGTGATAGTTGAATACAAATTCCACGTACCCAAACATGACTTATGTCTGATACATAGAGCACAAATCCACGGAAACAAAAAACAACTTACAAATAAACAAAAAACAATTTTCTCTTTTTCTCTGATGCTTGGAAGTACAATGGAAAAATATTTGTCACAACAGCAAAAATTCGACAAATGCTGGCTTTGGCACCTCTTGACTTTTCATTTCAGAATACATTAGCTTTAAAAAATTCTTAGAATTTTCAGTTTTGTATTGAAAGTATCAATCTTATTGATGTATCGTGGAAGACCAAAAGCAGGACAGTTATTCACATTTACAGAGAAAAATTTGGTTTGATACCTCAGACTTTAACTTGGGCTTTGAACACAGGGAGGGTCAAGCTGCCAAAGGAATGACATCATCTCCTGGAAATACCCTGTGCTTGATTTAGTCTTTGCCTACATAAGTTAGTAATAGCTTTCAAGTTATTGCATGATGGAAGAGTGTCTACACAACAATTGTCCAATTACAAATGTGTACAAATAAAAAGGAAAAAAAAACCTACAAAAATAAAGACTGTATTAATATAATATATAACACGGCTGTGCATTTGAGACAAGAAATTACGAAACACATTGTGTACTTCTGTCATTTGTCATCAAGGTCATATAAACTGTCGTACATCTGGTTACCAAAAGTTAAGTCATATTGGCATTTTCCTATAAAAGGTAGAAAGTCCTTGTATACTGCACTAAAAGGACGATTTGCAAATTTAGCTACACACCAACTTCATACACAGGTAGGTTTTGTACATTCAAATTGTGTTTATCAAATATGAAATGGTTGTTAGTAAATGTTTTCAGGCGCAGGATTAACTTTACAAACCAGGTACGCTTTTGTACATTCAAAATTGTGTTGATAAAGATGATTAATCATTATTTTCAGGTGCACCGTTAACTGTATACAGAGGTAAAGTTTTGTATAGTCAATAGTATTCAGATCAATAAAACAGTTAGTAGCTAATCATTATGTTCAGGTGCAATACCACACTGACAATGACTGCCATTCCTGTTGATCTTTCATGTCCTTGTGTAGGACCACTCCTGCGAATATCATTGGGTCACCAGTCCCAGTTTTATATCACTCAGATACATCACGACATATTACTGTGCTCATTCATAATTTCAAAGGCATGTCATCCCACTACAAGAATGCTCAAAAAATGACATAAAGACACTAGTAACTGCAAATTGCACAGTATCATCAAACTGGAGATGACAAACTCACCAATTTAGTCTCCCACATCCAAGGACATGAAACTATACCTATTGTTAGGCTTGGCATGAGTGGCAACCAATATCAGAGAGCTGTGATATCAGGTTGAAGGAAGTATATGCACCTAATATCGCAGAGCTCATATACCTCAATATACATTGATGATCATATTCATCCCATGAACAAGCTCTATATCTGGGAATACCTTGCAAAATACCAAAGTCTTGTTGCCATGAGCGTTACAGTCCATTGCCATGGTAAAGATAAGATAACATGGCTATAATATTTCCCTCTCTTTACAACTATGTGGAAGCATAATTAAACAATAAGAACACAAAAATGAAAGCAGTAACTCAGAGAGGAGGGAACCAGACTTTGACATATCATTAAATTACAGTGAAAGTTGAAAGAACATCCTTGAGCATTCACTTCAGTTAGGATCTCGGCGCAGGAGCGTGGTGACAGCTGAATTTAAGCTCATCAAAGAAAGACGGGAGGATGCAACTTCTACACTGTTGCCTTCATAATACTGTGTGAGAAATCCGATACCTCTACAGAAGCCTGTGGAGACGGTGGTAGAAATGCCAGGATGCTGGCTTCGTTACTTCTGCCATGAATTTAGTCACTATTTTCATACATGCCATCTGTACAGGCTCTCATCTTTTTCAGGGTCCTCACAGCTCAAGGTCCAGAAGATAGAAACAATTCTCGATTTCCACTGCTTGCCCCCTTTTTTTGTTGCTATTTGCTCTCACACGCTGGTCTCTTTGGGCCCGCTTGCTTTCTGGCTGGGGAATAGCGGTGGAGGTGAGGAGGAGGTGGATGATGATGATGAGGAGGAGGTGGTGGACGATGTTGCTACGGAGGAGATGCTCTGCGCCCTCAGCTTGTGCCTGCTACGGAGATTGTCAGCTGGCGAACCCTGGAAGACATTCTCGTCGTTGAACTCTTCTCTGTCGGGTGACACTGGGTACGTGACAGGTATTGAAAAGTAGTACGTTGATACACAGTTGGAGAGGTAGAAATGAGAAAGAGAAGCAAAATAAGGATAAAAAGAATGAGTCATTTCATAACACCATACCCCCCCAAAAAAATCTCTAGAATACACAATGAAAGGAAATATGCCATCCTATACAAAATATATACATTATAAAAATAGGACAACTGAAATGTCAAGATACTGGAAACACGTGAAAAATATGTGTGTTTGATACAAATAGTGCCTTAATAAACTAGAAATGTCGCTACAGCGACTGGTTATACCCCCGCCAAACAACATTTCATAAGCTTTGGTCAAAACAACATTTCATAAGCTTTGGTCAAAAAACTGAGGAAGTAGTTAAATCCGCAAGATCTTTCCTTGATCTTCTGCCATTAATATGCCGTTACCATGGCAACGTACTTTCGGGTACTGTCGAAAAATGCGTCTTGCACATCTACAACCAAAGGCACACATCTGTACCAAGTTTCATGGAAATTGGGCAAAAATTGAGGAAGTAGTTTGCAACACAAAATTCTCCATCATTTTGGCTCATAATATGTGAGCTGTTACCATGGCAACATACTTTTTGTCACTGTCAAGAAATGTGTCATGCTGACCTATATCCTAAGACAAACATTCAATATGAATTCCATGAGAATTGGAAGAACACTGATGAAGCAGTTTTGCCATGAAGCATTTTGCCCTATATTTTACCAATAACATGCTGTTACCATGGCAACGCACTTTTTGCCACTGCGGAAATATGTGTCTTGCACTGTCAAGAAATGTGTCATGCTGACCTATATCCTAAGACAAACATTCAATATGAATTCCATGAGAATTGGAAGAACACTGATGAAGCAGTTTTGCCATGAAGCATTTTGCCCTATATTTTACCAATAACATGCTGTTACCATGGCAACGCACTTTTTGCCACTGCGGAAATATGTGTCTTGCACATTAACATATTCAGATGAACATCTGTACCTAATTTTATAAAAATTGATCAAAAACTGTGGGAGGAGTTCGCGACGCAAGATTTGTACCCATTTTTGCCCATAATATGCCGTTACCATGGCAACGTACTTTTGGGTACTGTCAAAAAATACGTCTTGCACATCTACAACCCAAGGCACACATCTGTGCCAAGTTTTATGGGAATCGGTTGAAAACTGAGGAAGTAGTTCGCGACGCAAGATTTGCAACGGACCGACCGCCCGACCGACCGGCCGACCGCCCGACCGACCGCCCGCCCGACCGTCCGCTGATTCCTATATACCCCCTTCAAACTTCGTTTGGCGGGGGTATAATGAATAAAGAGAACATTTGATAGCAATACACTTGAAATAATAACCAGTTCCTACCCCTCAACTTCTTTTCCAACTATAATTTCAAGTGGTTCACTTGAATATTTCTTGCACAAACTGTCCGAGGCTAGTGGTGTATGATTACCGATTGAGAGTTCATCATAGAGAGAGCCTTTCCTCTGAGCCAGGACAAGATCTGACCTCCTAGGGTACGGTGAGTAGATCTTCATCGTCTCGTAGCATGACTCTGACCAGGCATCTGTGGCGCAGAGAGACGAAAGCATTGTGTGATGACAGGGACAGACAGAATGACCAAAAATCAGAAAGTCTTACAACATGATCGAGAGACATAAGCCAATGCACGCCATGGAATCCTTGCCAGTCTGAAACATACGTACAGTCCGACCTCTCTCATCCAGCCTCCCTTTATCTGGATTTCTCCATTATCTGACGCAATCTTGCCGTGTTTTGTATTGTTTTGTTTTTTTCAATCTCATAAATACGGGGAAAAAGGGAATTCAAACTCAAACAAAATTCCTCCACAAACACACATGAATTACATATTATTCCCGACATAATCAATATACCTTCACATCAAAGTTTCATCTAAAACAACACGCATTCAGACATTCACTACCCCCAAATTTTGCGTTGATAGCAAAGAAAGAGTTTCAGTGTCTGACACTACCTGCAATAGGTTGCATGTAGCTACCATTGGGTAGGCAGCTGCATGTATCAAACATTGAGTCTCCCGTGTCTGGCCAAATCCCTTATCCGGATGAGCACCAGTCCTGACATGTCCAGATAGGAGAGGTTGGACTGCGTGTAGACACATATTTACATATTCTCCTATTTTTAAGGGTAAGAGTCCCTATACTTTGAAAGCTTTTGAAGGAAAATAAAATGGGTCACTTTACTAGCTAATGATGACAAGAATGATAATGCCTTCGAGTCACTATTGTTGTTGTTGTCTGTTGTGTGATAGCATCATATCAATGGATTGTGAAGCTCATCAATTAGTTGCAAAAGGAGTAAAATATGTTATAATTAGAATTTTCATCAATCTCTTTCACTCCACTCCCAGCAGACATCCAAAAGTCACAAAAAGTTTCCTCTTTCCGTTAAAAAAAACAGAAGGACACATTCAGTGTACCACATGCAAAAGGAATACATTGTAGTTTGTTTTAATTTTTTAATTTTCTTTAAACAGGAAGAGTTCACAGATAGGTAGCACCTCAAACAACAATGGAATGGGTCTGATGGTCAGGGTGATGGTCACTCACCAATGTTGACCAGCTGCTGTTCAACAGCCTTCAGCCACGACTCGAGCTCCTCCTCTGTGTCTGCCTGGAATAGGTGGAGTGCGTCCGGATCACCATGGCAACCAGTTACAACGAATGAGAAGGGCTCGCTGCAAGTCGAGGATTCTGATGATCGCACTGCAGATGAGTTCTGCAAAATGATGGCATATTTTCGATATGACTGAGTAATAGCAGCCTGGTTCACTAGTCTGCTCTTTGTAAAACATTTATCTCCTCCCAGACATTTGTCTGGAAATACCAAGCTAATGTTGCTTTATAGATATTATCACTAAAGCTGTGCTCCTTTTGCAGATCAGACAGTATCATGGCATTTGTAAGGATCATTCTATTATAGCATGGTTGTAGTGACATCTCTATATCGAAAGCAATGGTTTTTGTTTGCAACTGATATCACAGCCATATTATCAAGATATTTATTTTGAAAAGCCAAGATGATAAAAACAATATGGGCTCATCCTGTAGTTTGTAGTCTATCATATGCAGAGTGGTTTTGATGATAAGGTCTTATTTACCCAGGGAAGCCTCTTCAGTGTTGTCACTGTTCTACCAGAGGGCCCTGCCATTATTATCACCCTAGCGTTGCCAGATACGTATTTATACACCTGGGTCGAGAGGGACATTGTTGGTAAAACATCTTGTCCAAGGACGCCAGCACTGGGCGGAATTCGAACTAGGGTCCTCCTACTGGGAGTCGAGAGTCTTATCCACTATGCCACAGCACCCCCACAATGGTTTTGAAAATAACCATGAGAGGGGTAGTTGGTGGAAAAAAAAAGTGTGAATGAAGGCGAGAGTACAGAGTATAGCAAGACACAGTGAGAGGTATCAAGAGGATCATACAAGGAGAAATAATGTAACAGATGAGAGTGCTATAAAATATAGTGAGAAGCAGTGAGATGAAGTAGGAGTAAATGGGATGTTACTGTTCTGAACTGGTTAAAAGATCATCCAGAATATGGCATGTATATGCCTTCCTTCATCCTGATGACAAGCAATTTGAAATGACAATCCCATCTCTATCACTCTCACTTCAACTCCTGCAACCATTCCCCCCTTATCTTCACCACCATCACATTTTTTTCTCCCTCAGATCATTCTCCTCTGTCGCATCGTTTCCTCCGATGTTATGTCTCTCCCATTTCTTTATAGACCTGTCTTACACAAGAGGTAGACAGCAAACTACGATATGGTATGTCCTGCCATGCACACCTCCTACACATACAAGGAATATTTTAACTTCCTCACTGACATAAGTACCTTAATATCTGTCTCACTTGCTCAACTGTCATTGCCAATGCTTCTTTTGCCAAACATTGACTTAAAACAATGTCTGTTGGAAATGGGTATGTAAGAGGCATTTTATTGCACGAATCTGAGGAGACATAAAACATTAGTGGCAAATTTTGCCATGAGACTTTTTATGTCTTTTCAGAATTCTAGATCTTTTCACTGATCTCCCGCATTGGTTTGCGGCAATTTATCCAAAACTGATTTTTCAATATGGTTACTTCCTCTTTTGAGGTTGTCAAAATGTCATTGTAAATTATGCAGAAATCATGATGCCTAGCAATCCGGTTGTTCTGGGTTTGATTGACACATACCTTTCTCAGCTCTACACACTTGATTGGAACACCAAGGCTGCTGTCTGTAGGGTCCTCCCAACACTCCAGCCGACACCCTCGTAACGTGCACCACACCCGACTGGACACTGGCTCGCCATGAAACTCTTCCTGCTGGCACAAATGACAATGATAACAAGAAATACAGTGGCTGACGGTAAGAGCGGACAAAAATATCAAACAACAATGGTAAGCAAATACAGCAACTATGGATGACATTCATTGATGACTAAACATAAGGGCACTACGGTGAAACAAATGAATACATATAGTTCTTGCTTGTGATTCATGCATTGGTGACAAATGAAACTAAGATCAGTGCACTTTTTATATCAACGACGTGTGCAAGGCTACATTCAGCAGTGCAGATCCATTAGATTTTGAGCGAAAAGCTTTCTCTGGAAATTGCTTTCATCAAAGATAAAGTTCATTGTTTTCTTCTTTCCAATATTTCATCCTTATACCAACACAGAGTGTCAATGTCTTGTAATGTGAACATGACATATCAGGTGTGATAGCATAACATCACATCATACTCTTTCTGGATGTAGACTTCCCAAAAGACAGGGCAGAAAGCACTGTGCCGTTAATATCACTGGTGTGGAGATTGATACGTAGCTACAGTAGACAGAAGAAAGACAGACATGAAAAGATCAACTAAGAGCAGGATGTGCGGATAATGTGTAATGACATAGTGATTGAAATAAACATAAATGGACAGCTATTATACATAGATAGATCAGATAGACACATAGATGGATGAATAGAAAGACAGACAGATCTAAAATGACAGACAGATCTAAAATCAGTAAATAAGAAGGCAGATAGAAGTTATACATAACATATGTATATATATTTGTATATATATATATATATATATATATATATATATATATATATATATATACATATATAGTGCGAGAGATAGTTTCCTTCCCAAACGTGCGCGGTGCCTCATTGTTGGTTGCATATATACTGAAAGAAATTAGACTGAGGCAGACGTTGCTCTCGATCTTGAGTCTCCCTTTTATTCAGTCAAGCTTTCGGCCAGTCATCAGGCCTTCCTCAGGATCTACCAACAGAATAGTTATTATCTGAATAACCTGATTCAGAAATTCAGAAATTCAGAAATTCAGAAAATTGGTAATATATGAAATTGCATTACATATTATATGACACATCAGGTAATTCAGATAATAACTATTCTGTTGGTAGATCCTGAGGAAGGCCTGATGACTGGCCGAAAGCTTGACTGAATAAAAGGGAGACTCAAGATCGAGAGCAATGTCCGCCTCAGTCTAATTTCTTTCAGTATACATATATATATATATATATATATATATATATATATATATATATATATATATGTCATCGCTGGGGCAACAAGACCTCATATCTACAAAATGTCAAATATTCAGGAGAGAAAAAAAAAATGGCAGTCACAGCACTACATCAAATGGGATAGTCTTCCTTTGACATGCCATAGTGGCTTTATTTTTGATGTAAGACAGCTAGGATTACGACAGGACATCACTTAACTGATTATCTAACCATTACTCAAAAAAAAAAAAAAAAAAAATTCACCAAAATTTAAGATACAAAGTCTTGTCACCCCAGCGACGATATATAGATAGACCTAGACAGGTTTAATATGGAAATAGCAGGTGCCTATCTGTCTCTCACCTCACATGTAACGTAGCCTGAGTGAATCTCTTGTACTACGCAGGATGGCTGCGATGCCATTCGACAACAGATGTTACCAAACAGTGGAAGTTGGTGATGTGTTCTACCATCTAAACAAACAAACAAACAAACAAACAAAAATACAGAAAAGGTGAGGAGGTGATTGACATTTTACTAATAACAAGAACATAAATACATCTATTATGTCTGCCCCTACAGTGCAATGAAGTATGCTGTAAGCAGTGCCCTCTTAAAATGTCCATATACAAATT
The DNA here is from genome assembly GCF_040938485.1 of Diadema antillarum. Classification (NCBI taxonomy): domain Eukaryota; kingdom Metazoa; phylum Echinodermata; class Echinoidea; order Diadematoida; family Diadematidae; genus Diadema; species Diadema antillarum. The sequence goes on along the minus strand of NW_027270972.1, from coordinate 1,569,226 downwards.
AGCTACAGCCCAACAGATTCTTGTTTAATTTGCAAACACGTACAGATGCAGACATATATCCATTTTAAAAGAGGCTATAACTCCAGTCAAATGCATGTACTGTAACTCCTACGCACAATTGCTTCTCTGCGAATACTTCACACAGCAAGGAAAAACTTCTGGCCTACCTGTCTGAGGACAGAGGTCAAAGGTCTGTACGTGGTCGCTGACATCTTGAAGCTGCAGTCTTGCCCTCGCAACAAGACAGTACTTGGGACCCTCCACAGCCTCTTCCTCTGTAGACTGAGAGAGATAATACCAACAAAAAGATCATAATGACAGCAATATCAGTGTAAATGCTAGAAGTATACATACATGTGTGTATTCACAGAAACTGTGGTTGTAAACATTAGGGGCTGGTGCAAGGGGTAGTACATGTGGTTGGGCTAGAAATACCTAGACAAGGAGCCCATTTCACAACCATGTTTTCAAGGGTTGTAAAGTGCCCCAAACTGATGAATTGCTTCCTGTCTGCTTTTATATACAAAGTCTGCAATCACAGCCGCCCTATCAGAAGTGAACAATAATTGCAACAGGCCTCAGGGCTGGTTGAAAAAGCTGCAACTGTCACATCATATGATATCTGTATCACGTTACCCGATTTTTGGCCCCAATGTGACATTTATAGACTCTTATGGCTTGCACCTCGTTGCTGATGTTATGGCACAAAGCCCACTTAATGCACCTTTTGTGGTCCCCCTCATTCAATGTTCACAAAGTGTCCCCTAAGCATGACAGTATCTATGATAACGCTCTGCCTAACTGCAAGATTTTCCAATACATTACTGTGAATTGAGTGACAGAGCAGCAGTTTAAAAATCTTACACCAACACTCTGAGCAAACTTGGATAATCCACTCAAGAGCTATTTTGTAAAGTTAAACAAAAACGTGTATTGCTATCTCTAGATGACAACTGCAAATTGGCTAATATCAAATCTTAGCTCGAACTAGAGACATGCCATGCAGATTGAAGTGTCAAATGTTTTGTGATTTTCTTTGAACGTGTCAAACATCTTCTGGTTGCTTGTAACATACAAGCTTTTATTCTGAACTTGTAACAGATTAGAACATTGTGATTATGATGGACTGTTGTGGCATGAACACCTCATTCAACATCATCTTGTCTGACACCTGTTGATTGAATTTCGCTTCGGATATCACAGAACATTTTTTCAAACACCCACTCACCAGACTCAGGGAAGACGTGAGTTGCTGCTTGTGTCCGAGGCTGCTCCTCCTTCCGACCGACGACAGCGAGTTGAGTTTTCGTCGGATCTTCTGCGGGGTGCTGGCGATTGTCATGTCGTTGTGCAGGTTGTACGAGTACACCTCCAGCGTGCATGTGAAATCTGGCCTGACATTGTCACTGTATGAGGGGGAAAATGGCAGAGTTTATCTGAGGACATGTAAACTCTACACATTAGTGCCTGAAAGCAATCATTTGTGATTTTCAAAATGCATGCCTAAAATTGCCTAGCTGATAATAATAATAATAATAATAATAATAAAAATACATGTACACTACAATGCCTATATGTAATATGCTTGATATCACAAGTATGTGATCAAATGGAATGTAGATTTCCGATACTCCGATAGAATTGTCAAATTGTGATGAGTATGGTGATAGGCTATATATAACTATATCATATCGGTATACAAACAATTTTGTCATGCTACACAAGAATACATGATCGCAAAAAGAAGCAAAACTGGAGTACACGAATGTAAGGAATAAAAAATAGACTCTGTTTGTTGTAATGGCATGTCTCAAGAACAAACCCCAAGGAAGTGAATGAGACAATCTTCATTTGATAAACTGGGGACTGCCCTACAATTTATGGACGAATTGTTTTAATGTCTTTAATTTCTTTTTTACAGCTGACATAATAAAGGGAAGATGACAGGAAGATGAAGAAAAGATTCTTTGAAAGACAACTTAAAGTGTAGTCATGATAAAAGAAATTAAATTGCAGGAGAAATTGGCAACACAGTGCTTTAAAGACTGTTTAAATGGTAACCCTCCATCCATCCCAAAGACAATTTAAGAATAAAACATTTTGAAAACCCCCAAAAACAAAAAACAAAACAACACAATCTAACAAGTTCAATGATACAAGACTTCGGTGACTACAGTGACTGTGTGACGTAGCATGATTACTTTCAATATAATCCCCCAACCCCCTCCAAGAAATTAAAACAATACTGTCAATTATCACTATCTGACTTGGGAAAACTTGGTCTTGAAGCCATTCCCTTGCCTACATCTTACTTGTGCTGATGTCACACACTTCCATAATGACTTTTCATGCCTCAAAGAGGAAGTGAAACTAAGCTATAAACGTTTGTTTATTATTTTTCTCCTGAATATAGTTTTCCTACTTGTGGGTATATAATACAGAAAGGGTATTTCCTCACACTCCACAAGTCCTTTTTGAATTCTTTAATTGTGCACAAGCCTTAGAGAGAGTCAGCAAGTATTTGTTCAAAGTACAGCTGAAAAATAGGAACTAAATTGTACTTCCTCCATTTTTTTCCCTTTTATTCCTCTTGCCTTTAACATAAAGAAAAACAATATTTTGCAATCTTCCTGAATCGCCCACTTTCATTATTTCAGTTACATCATTGGCAGAATCCAGCCGTACTTTATCATTGTTTTATCTTAAATGTTAATTTTTTTCCCCACCACAGTAGAAGATACTTCCTTCCTCTTCACGTACAAACAAAAGCTGATATGGATTTCATGAGGATAAACAGTCATGACAGGGCAACATCTTGCACAGGATTTCAGTAAAACAAAGAAAAGAAATGAAAAGAAAGGGAAAGATGAAAAGAGGAGACGTTGGGTGTATCCCCACCAGGAAGTAATACTATGGAGCTGAGGGAAATTGTCACTGCTGGAAAGCAGAGCCACTTGAAGTCATTACTTCTGGTCTCACGTTGGCCAACACTAACAATCAGGACAGACTCTTTGTCACTGGTTAAAATTCTATCGGACATTGACTCTGCAAGCCATTGTGCTTATAGTCTATATCCCGTTCAGCCCGCCAACTGATTGTAAATAAAAGTAACTCTGCGGGGGTTGATCAACACTTCAATATCCACTTCATTTAGGTTGCTTGGCTGAAGAAATCAAAGAGCCGTTTCTGCCAACGACTTTCACATTCGGCATCCTTCTCAAACTTGTGTACTTACAAAATGATGACGTCACTGAAAGTCACATCTGTGGCTTTCCTGTCTATGTTGTGCACCAGCTGAGTGGCGTAGATCTGGGTGTCTATCTTCAGTAAACAGAAGACTGCATACCTATGGTGATCTGCAACAAATCAAGGAAGCAGAATGTTATCACGTTTTGTATGTTTTGTATTTTGTTAACACTTTACAGCCTGTACCTGTCTGTTCTTGTGTGAAGTCCTTATATGTGAGTGCTTTCCCTGCTTGTTTGTCATTTTGCCTCTGACGAAGATTCTGCTAGGATCGAAAGCTCAGGCCCCTTTTGACTCCATTGTTAACACTTTATTCCACATATCTCATTGCAGCTACCGGATAGTGCAGAGCATATCTCACATGTACACACGCCGGCATTGTCTTCAATACAGTGAATGGCACATATTTCGTGGGACTTTACCATTCTTTTTGCGAGTTGGGTGCTAATACTGAATTCAGCAATATGTGAAAATATTAAATCTGATCCCCACTTGGATGTGAACTGCATGCACACACATATCTCTGTTCCTTTTTCTACTCCATGATAGCGAATGAACCACTTGCAAAATTGTTGGGAAGTCCCGACTCACAGAAAATCATAGGCTTGCTAGATATATGGTGTATACAGTATACCAGGGAGACAGCAATCAATTTGATTCATATTAAGTCATAATGATAAACCTAAGACACAGACACACACACACGCAAATACACACACAGAGTTATGCATAACAGTAGCCATTGGTCTCATCATATTCATGTAAAAGACACTTGAAATCATATTTGAGCTGGACATGTCTCTCTGTATACACCAAACAGGAAAATGGAAATGTGATGAGGCGTGACACATCCTCTGTTTATGTTTGTCTAATTGCCAAGGCGGTGCTGATGCCCGCAAAGTGTCTAGGCTGTTATGACGCATCCACGTGCTGCTTGTGGGGTGCGTAACTTAGCCTCCATTAGACGAGAATTGTTTGGTATACGAGAAAGCCCGATGAAATGTGGGACGACGGGAGAACATCAAAGACGAGAGGAGAATGTGGTATGCAGTGGATTTATGGCATCAGTGCGTCTCTCCGCAGACATGAGGTTGCATTAATTACAACTAGGGGAATCCATGTCGCTCTTTTTTATGGCAATTATAAAGACAAATGGGTGCTTTGAGGGAATGTATGAAGAGTAATCACTGTGAATCTTTCTGTTATGGGCATCATTGACATCCTGCTTGCTAGTGGTAACTTGCTACCAGCGCTTGTCAGAGAGAAATAAAGAACATGCGATGACGTCTCTAAAGTTTTCCTGAAACTTCTTCACAGTTTATCTTTGGGCTTTGTCTCAGATTGAACATGAAACCGTACATTTATTTATCTATTTTTTTTACAATGTTTACTTGAGGAATAAGCAATGCACTTTCTTCCTTGAGATCAGAGCATGGTTTTGCCAATGACGACTGATGAGTGAAATTCCACTCCATGTTCGGTTTTATTTTCAGCTTTGATAAATAGGTTAAAATCACACAAACAGAATGGTAGAACTTCTAACTTTCATCAGAATTGAATGTGAAAGAACAAGACTATGAGACTTAACAATTTCACAGCAAAATATAGATTCACAGGTGTGCAACACTTAAAAGCATCCATTTTAGAAATCAATAACATCAATCAATGATACATCTGTACAAACCTTCCTCAACATCACATGAAGTTTGTGTGAATATCTTAACTTGAAGCCTCCAGACTTCATCAGACATAAATCATTACATTGCAAATGTCAATTTTCCCCCCTCTTTCACAACTATGCAAAAAATATATAATGGCTCCAAAGCAAGTGGGATTTTACAAAAGAAAACTACTTCTTTCTTATCACACTTTCAAATCACTGTCCTGTTTATTCTTTTCACTTCCTACATGAAATCAATCAAAATAATTTCCACATATCCATATTCCATGGCTGAGGAAATAAGAAGACAGACGCTCCAGGGAACTAGGAAGGTCAGATAAGGTGTAAGACTGTAATTTGATCTGCAGAGTCTTGTAAGTCTTTAGACGATCAGCGCCAAAGAGAACACATCTCTCTATATATGCAACCTGGCCATGTCTGCATGTGAAAGTCACGTCATTCATCACAACCGAGAAACACCATCTGTTTGTGCTGCTGGGATGTTATTCTGGCTCAACTACTTCTGGAGAAGTGGTTCTGTTGTATGCCCTATTGCTGATATGTCACTGGAGATGAATTGCTCGTATCCAGACAAAACTCAACCAGCCTTGTCAGAACCAGAGAACAAGTGGATACTCCAGGATTATCTCAAGTTAAATCTTTGTGTGCGATAGTGTAAATCCCTCGTGCGCAACATTATTCTGAGACTGCAACGCATGAGCGCTTTTGGAAAATATGCTATTTTACAAAACAGTATGACTTCCTATCGAAGCCTTTAATTTTAGAAATGCAGTACAGCAAAGTTGCGGAGAAAATTGCGAGCTTTGATGTGATGTAAATCTTATGATCAGCTATGTGCTTTATACGGCTATTTTCATGCAAATGACAAGTGTTCAAAACATATTGGTTTGTGCGTGGTTGAACATTTGACTAAAACATGCAAAGTTGGCAAGCCGTTGACAGAATCTTGCATGCAAATGTGGCACACAAGGAGTTAAAAATAGAGTGAAAATGTCACCACTACACCGTATGTTCATTCATGTATTTTCTAACACTGCAGAATATCTCACACCCCTTCACAATGATGTCAATCTTGATAACATTCTGATGGTTGATATTCAATTCATTCCATTCCATGATCTCCATCCACTCAATCTCCCTCTGTATTACATCAATCTTTCTTGTACTTCCACTCCACTTAATCTTTTTTTACAAGATACATTAATTTGAAAGTGAAAACACATGCAATCTGCACATGCATCATTACATGAGGGAGGCAACACAATGTCGTACAATTGATCAAGCTAGTAGAAAATCTCATTACATGCTTTTTCTGTGTTTGCCATCCATCCCTTTCCCCTCAGAAATATATGCTGTCTAAAAGTTGAAAGCAAGCCCATGTCGTGTTGAAAATCTCTGAATATTTCATTTTGTATATTTCAGAGAGTCAAGTGGGGGAAAAACAAACCAAAACAAGATGAACCCGACACAGCAAAAATTGCACTAATTCTGGACAACTCTACACTCGATGTAATCTGATTAGCATTTTTGTCAGATATATCCCTTTAAATCAGGAGATAGCTGTGCATGATCCCTCTCCCCACTCTCCACATGGCTGCATCCCATGGCTGAAAATCTCATCACTTCTTTCCAACCTGTGCCAACAACACGAAGTCAGTCAGTCAGACAGTTGAGGACCGTGCAACTTGACATCATGGGCACTCAAATGTACGAGTCGAGCAGGGGGCAGCATTCCAAATAAAAAAAATATGAAGAGTGGGGAGCGAGCCGGGGTATGCTCATTTCCTCACTCCCATGTTCAAGATTTTCTCTCATATACATACTTACAACACACAATGCATACATGGCTAGTCTGTAGAAACCAGACACAGTTTTAGGTTTAATATCACAAAAATCAGAAGTTTTCAAACATGCCACAGTAGCTTCAAAAAATGACACAACCATAATTTGTCTCGGAAAACATATGTGCAAAACTGAAACATATGAACAATTTGTTTAAATCAGAGGAAAAGAAACAGATTATGACATCAAAATGGTAGCGGGTTCTTTTGCTGAGTGGTTCCTCAACAGTTCATGTTCCCTCTAAGCTGTCATCCACCATAGAAGGCTTATGATGTGCAGACTAGGCACATCACCTGTTCATGCACTCAAGTTGAGATCAAACTAATGCCAGAGGAGCTGTAATTTGACGTCTAATTAGAAAACAGTCCTCCACCTGTTCCCTAATGGAACAGGAAATGCAAGCCCCGAGGAGCATGATGGTACCCACCCTTTAGGTCCTTCCTGAAATGGTGCTGATAAAGTTTTTACATTTCAAAACTAGAAAAAAACTAGTTTCCATGTGACAATTATGCTATTATCAATACAAAGCAATAGAAAGAATGCTATTACAAGTCATAGTTTGATACTCTGCCCATGAATATTCTATAATACAGCCATTCAATAGGCAGCAATTTGCCTGGAAGAAAAAGAAAAGATTACTTTGCAAAACACAGTGAATTCTCACAAACTTAACTTTCATCTGAAACAAAAGCACCCTTTACTTGGAGAGAAGACTAGAAGACCCCCCTAAAGATTAAAAAAACACCAAACAAACACAAAAAACAAGCACACACACATGAACAAAACAAAAGCAGCAGCAATAATACTAACATCAAAACCAATAGCAACAGCAACAGCAACATATGAATGATTTCCATAAGTTGCCCTTACCTCCTCGATTCTTTATGTGGTCGACATCACGCCACATCAGGGGAATCTGCAGATCTACAAGCAACAGAGAACAACCGACGAGATAACAAAAATTACAAATTAAGTCACGCATCTACTCCCTACTCACTTTCGAAATGCTCTATTCCCATCTGGTCATGCAGACATTACTAGAAATGTCAATTTCTCCATTTTCTGCAATTTGCAGTGTAATCCAACTCCACAGAAATTACCCACATCTCTTCATGTAATGTGGCACGCATGAAAATTGATGCCTGACGCTGCTTCCCCCGATAGATCGGAGCAATATTCATTTGCCTCAACAAAACAGGTATTTCCTCCATCCTTTTCTTTTGTATTTTAAAAACAAAACGACCAGTATATATATATGCTCATGGATATAAGACATACGTTCTCTCTCACTACCAAGAAAAAAAAAATTCAAGTTCTCATATAATTTTTATACAGGTATACAAAATCATGTAAAAGATAATGAATGGACGAAATGCATTAAGTGGATTTCCGAAAGACCTTCTTGAAGTCGGGGCCAATATACCTTAATGGAGAGAAATGAAGCAAGAGTCATTCAGTTGTCAAATGAGTGGAAGAATTTGACTGCTTCCCTACCTCCCCCCTCCCCTCCCCCGCCCACCTTGATTGATGCTTGTTAAAAAGCAGCCTGAATCTCATAGATTAGAGTTGAAATCTTGTAGGAGGTGCATGTTTACTTCCCTCGAGAGAGCACTACATCACATAATAAGTGCAGAGTAAAGAGAGCTAAGGCCATTCCATCCATTTAGATCTTCAGATGACATTCATGCGGTACGCCATGAAGAAACTTTATAATGTTGCAGGAAAGACCTGCATTAAAATCCTTGCAGGATTGATTGACAGAATTTTGGGTCTTGATTCCAGTAAGTCTGTATCTAAATATTAACACGAAAGAAAGATGCAAAAATAGTGTTGGCAGTTCATATTCATATTGCATGATTGATTATGATATTGACTGACAATGAAGTAGATAAAATCAGAGCTAACTGTGTACATGGTATACTGCCAGGTGCATACTAATTGATTCCTAATTGATCAAACACAAATTAAAATGATTTTATTTCTTTCAAAGGCTTCTTATCTTTACATATAATAAATTGGCAGCTTGTATAATAACATATCCATCATTGATCGAACACAAATTATGATTTGATTTCTTAACTTTATGCAATAAACTATTGAACTGAAACATAACCAAATATATTTTCTCAACTTTGATTGTTTCAATTTTCTTCAAAGTCAATACCGGTAATATGCTTTGACGATGCATTGAGGTACAATGTAGATGTGGTGAATATGAGAGGGTTTCCCCCACTACACATGTAGTAACTACACATGTAGTAGTGGTCTGCCATTAATCATGTTCATCCAACCACAATTCCATTTCATTCAACCATGATTCACAAGCTGGTGATTAGGACTGACCAGTAAGAAATGCATTATCATCTCTGCTCCATCATATCTTCGTTTTCTCCTCAGAGAAAGTACAAAAAGTGTGAAATACCAGCTTCGCTTCTTACGCATGGTTAATATTTGTACAGTAGTTGTTGCAAATATTATCATGTCGTAGTATGCTTTTTTCTCTCTCTTTTGTCAAATCAAACTATATTTTTGTATACATGATTGCACAAGATCACATGAATGTAGATGCGCTCTATTTGACCTTCAAATTGTAATACAATCTATTTCTGAGTTAATTTCAGTGTTGTCATTATATTTCTCTGCATTATTTATAAAGGAGGAAAAAACACAAAGAAAATTAAGCAATGCATTAATTAAGTTATCTGTCAACTGATGCAGAAAAAAAAAACTATCAGTATGGGTTAGCAGTGTTTTTTGTTGTTGTTCTTGTTGTTTTTAGTGGAAAAAGTGTCTAGATTTCTTGTGTTTTGTATGTCTGTTTGTTTGTTTGTTTGTTTGTTTGTTTTTTGGCTACTATTCTCCAGTACCTGAAATACAGACTTTGGACCGACAAGGCTCGAGGAGGTCACTCCCCGATTCCGCCTCAACACCAGAGTCACTGCCACCAGCACTCTTCACCTTCCTGGATGCAGCCCGGTCTGCGAACTGCGCTGCCTTGCGCCGCTGGAGCTCTGCGACATAAGAGAGGACCCGAACGTTGGATGTGAGCAGGTTCTTGGCTGCTTCCAGACTCTGATTCTCTCGCTTACAGGCTGCCAAAAGTTTGCGCGTTCCTTCGCGCATCTTGATCTCGAGATCAATCTTCTGCTGCATGTCATAGTCCTGTATCAAAACAAGTTAATTTTTACAACACGAATGTGTGGGAATAATAAAAATTTGCTCATAAAGATGCATCCCTTCTCATGCTAAAATGACAAACTGTGTGATAAAAATTGATCGAACGTATGTAGCAGAAATTTGTATGGGTCAGCAAAGAGTGGAGGAAAAGGTCTTCGTGTGTAGACTATCAGCTCAAACTTTCAGGATTATGTTACATGACACCGATGACAGGTAATTATGCAGACTTGGTTCAAGTTGAATGAAACTAAAATTATGCTCATGTGCTCTGCTGCACAAACAGAGCTCCGAGGAGGTGCATGAAATAAGATATATGAAGAAAAAGTGAGGGAATAATCTTGTCTTGGGTCTAGTACATGTGCAAATGTATTGGCTGTGAAGGTGGGAAGGACTTGCAAGGCTGTGTGGGATATTGGTTCTTGGCAAACATAGCACCCATTTCTCTCAGCATCTCACGCCTCAAGGAAATTGACAGTCCAACTCAACCACCTCACTCTCATGTTGTCATGTACCTTAGGAAACATACCACTGTGCTCTGTATGAGACTATCGATCAGCTTCAATGGAAATCAACCTCAAAAGGATAGGATGCACGAATCACCTGCTTATTTCCTAGGCGTCACAACAATTTTGGATTGAAGTATTTACAGCAATGCAATTCCTCCAGTGAACACATACACTGAAAGGCAGGGCTCAACACTAACTGTTTTTTTTCCTCTGGTGGACCATTCAAGCTACTAAAATCTTAGCTTCAAATGTAGAAATGTAGTGGTCAGAAATAAAAAGAAATATTAAAAAATTCATTTTGAATTTAAGCTGCACAATCGAGCCAACAGCCTTTTTAGAAATTTGGTGGCCTGACAACAATATTCAGTGGCCCCGAGCCATTGGTAATATTGAGCCCTGCATAAAGACCTACCATCTTTAAAGCGAAATTCTGAACTCTTTCACTGTCAGCGCCATAGGCACATTTCATGTCATTTGCATTTTCTAGAAGTGAGCCTGACAGGGATGATCCGGTTTTCTTATAAACAAACTAATCAGAACGAAATTGGCTCTTCCGGTGCATAAGTAGGGATGATGTGAAATAAAGAGTGTGGCCACCTCACAGAATCGCACATCCATAGTTCCAAACCAGAAACAAATTGGCGTTCAAATAAACATTCAAGGTTATATTCTCTTAACACTGATAATATCATTAGTTATTTGCACAATTCAAATAAATCCAAAGCTCTCCCAAATGTTCTGTTTTGTCTAAAATATAGCATTATTTTCTGCAACTGGGTCACATGCTGCAGAACACGTGCAAAAAGTACATTTCAGCAATTACACTAAATGTATCGACAACAACAAAAAATAAATCTTTCCATGACAAATATTCTTGGAAGCTATTCATCATAAAATCTAGACCATCTAATAGAAACATTTAAATGAATAAACTAGAAGAAACATTAATGAAAAGTCTAATAAAGTATGCATTCATCAGATTTTATTGCAATTTGCTTCTGGAGATCACATTCAGATTACTGAGTTCAGTGCGATGCTAACTTTGTGTTCTCACCTCTCTTTCCCTAAAAAAAAAAGAAAAAAAAATCGAACAACAATCACTGTCACTTGAACATTACACACACTGGAAGTATCCAATATGTTTGCATGCTTTATTCTGATGATTCCAATTTCTTCAGCACTATCATTTACCTGCAGACTGACAGCCAGTTGTCTGAAGTAGAAGAGATCCAAGTCCTCGATGATATCCCACCGTGACCCATCCTGGGCTATGCTGGCTCGTATATCCATGGAAGCAAGCTGTGCACGGGAAAAAATGAGAGCATGCGAGATTAGGGGAGATAAGTCGATGGCACATCAGTGTTAACAATTGACTCATCTCTCCATACTCCAAAGCTATTGATGGACATGTAGATAATATTGGACATTCATGGATGAATAGGTAGACAGATGGATAGCTAAATTGTACATACTCCCACATACACATTTACATTGTAGATAGATAGTATAAAGAAAGAGTGATGTGGGGGGGGGGGGGGGGAGAGGGGCAGATGAAAATAGATGGGTAGATTAATAGAAAGAGAAAGATAGACATAGACATAAAGTAAGAGACAGTAACTGGAGGAAAAACAGCCAGACACAAAGATTCTCTGATTAGATATCACTTTATATTGGTGCAGATCTAACAATGATTGAGAAAAAAAAAAACCACTGAAGTTGGACAACATCAAGTCTCCTCAAAGGGAGGGTGTGTGATATACAATAAACTGAGGAAGGGCAATATTTAGAGAAGATGGGGAAATTAAAAAGAGAGATAGAGAAAGAGAGGGAAAGACAGAGAGAAGAGGAGGGGGAGGAGGAGGAGAGAGAGATATAATAAGATAAGGGAAAGGATGGAGCAGCCCACACAGAATGGGAATATTGATACAAAATTAAGAAAGAGCAAACTTCTAGTCTTTTTGTGCTGAGAGGTCAAATTTCAACAATCAAGAAGATAACTGGGTGATATAGGCCTACTGACAGTTGATCATTTACAAATCATAACTCTCATATAGGCATATGGGATATCATTTGAATTTTCATAGACCTGTTGCTTGCATTATTACTGACAGAAAAAAAAAAAACTACACACAGACACAACTGCAAAATCAACTTTATATTTCACTAAAATAAACTGTTGAATGATAGCAGGCATAATGTAGACATATCATGTATGAATTTTGGCTTTCATCTCCTACTGTATTGACGGGTTCGGCTTCAGCTCCAAAGTCATGTATAGCTCGCAAAGTCATTATACTGAAATCTTTGTTGTCAGAAATATATCCAGGTATAATCTTCATGAAAATTACATCTACAGGCAATAATCAAAGTAAATGACATTCTTTAGATTGCAAACTGTGGGGAACACAGTACTGCCTTGGATAATAATACAGAAATGGATGACTCATGAGTCCATTTAATATTTGGTTGCCTTTGCCTCGCACTGTGCACCAAATGTATTTCATTGGGTGGCACAAAAGTTGGGAAATATCCCCTCCGAGAGGTAATTTGATTTGAGTCATCATAACAACAGATAATAAGAGACGGTAGTTGGATGTGTATAAGCTCTGAATTTCCTACAAAATGGAGATATATCTGTGGGTACATCATTGGGTGCCTGATGGTCCATGGCTGGTTTGGTTTTCGGGGGGGGGGGGGGGGGGGGAATTGCAGCCTCGGAAAGGGGCCAGTGATCACAGCCATGATCAAGAAAATAATTGACGTTGGGACAGAGGGCTCAGCGCAGTAGCTCATGAAATGCTAATATCTGGCTCCTGGAATTGAAATGGAGAGATGAAGAGGGAGAGAAAAAAGAGGAGGATGGAAGAGAGGGAGAAGGGAAGAGAGGGGGAGAAAAGGGGAGAGGAGGAGACCCTCTCTGGGGCAGCCAAGAATTTTTGTGTCTGCCACAGAATCTCTATTGGGGGATGAAAAGCATTAAGAATATACACATGCCTCATTTTTAATGATTAGCAATGCTGACAAGTAGTCTTCTGCTGAAGTATATCCAGACCTTCTTACATGAAAGCTTAGAAAATGTGTACTGAAGAATGAACACAGTCAAATCTAATTCTGACAGGCCAATTGATGTGTACAGCCTGTAGAATGTGAAAATCATCTTGGTTAACAAACACAGACTAAGCAGTATTACAGTGGTTTGTATTTCAGGAGTGATTTACACACAACTCTCCAGATGCTATACCTAGTGTTAAATGGATGGCTCAAAGTGGTACTGGAAACCCCAAGGCAAATACACCCCAATTCAGTTGCATCTTTAACCCCCATCTTTTGTTGGCAGCATTTAATATCATAATCATACAACATCAAGGTTTACATTTGCTGTCTGTCATCAATGTCAAATTGATGGGAGGACAAGGGAAGCAGTCATAACACAGCACTGATACCACAGCCAAAGAAGTGAGAGTTACTTATGTCACAACATATCCTTATCGATCTTACTTCTCAATCTCTTGCCAGTCTGATGGCGCCTTTTGAAATTCCATAACCGTTTTGTTGTACAGTAAACAACTACAAATGTCGCTATGGCGACTGGTATGCCTCCACCATAAAGCATGATTCTCCTGATAGGTCTGTAGTACATGTGGACAATGTGTGATTACAGTACATTTTCACAAAATTGGCAAAATATTGAAATGACATGTTAGTCACAAATGTGTTGAATGTTCACCTTCCTTGACCTATGTTTAATTGGATGAATAGGAGAGCATGTATTGGGGGATTTAAGGACTTTAACTTGACTTCGACCCTTTCATGGGCTTATGCATTGAGTAATTTTCAAGGTATGGAGAAGAAGTTCAATTTCTGTATTGAATAGTAAATTGTTGCCATTTTCATCTGGCCTTTGACCCTAAAATTCATAAGAGAATCACTGTCAGGCAGAACATGCATAAAAATACATGTACACTAGAAATTGCAATCTCACCTACACTTGAATTCTTCATTGCAAACTCGATCATAAAATGAAATCATTTTGTGGCATATTCTGTGCTGTGACTTGAAAATATGTTACTGAACTGAATGTGAATAACAATCAAAGTCTGACTTTTTGGCATTCTGAGGCAGTAAAGATAACTTGAATATTAATGCCATTTTATCAGTAACTACTGAAAGCTGTTATTGATTTTCTTGACACAAGCTTTTTGGGGGCACTGATTGTATATCACTTGGCACTTAGTCTCATTACACCGTCTAACAAATGTCTGTACTAAATTAACACACACACACACACACACACACACACACACACACACACACACACACACACACAAACAAGCATACAAACAAAAAGCTTCAACATTTGTATGAGCTGTTAATATCACTAGCCTGCATTCAGAAATCAAAGAGTAGCAAAATACACACACGTGTACACACACACACACAAGAAAATACACTCCTATCTACACTTTCAATGTAAACTTGACCATGAAATTAAATAATTTTGGAACATACACCATAGGCCTGATATCTATGTTGTTGAATATTTCATCCTAGGTGCAGACTAACAAATACACCTATATGAAGAAAAAAATAATTTCACAAAGCAAACCTGTCACTGTCAAAATGCAAATATCACAGAAGAACCACCCAAAATCACCGTCTGGTGGCACGGACCATAATCCCCTTTCTTGGTAAATGATATTCTTGGTTAAGACATCCTCAGACAGCAAACACAGAATTCCTCTGGGCAAAGCGACACCTGCATTTCCTCTTCCGTGGACGTATTTGAACTCCGTGTCCACTCAGGGATGAAATCCACAATCGGTGAAACCTCCTTGAGCTCTTCCACTTCCACGCACCATGGCATGACTCATATTGTATGCAGCAGTTTTTCCCCCTCTCGGTGGCTTGAGAAACATGTCAAAAGCGTGTGAAATTCTGACTCATCTCCCCCTCAAAATATAAAGCCTGGAGTGACTGCACTCCTAGCCCTCCAAAATCTGGTTAATCAACCCCTGTACTTGAACAAGGTCCGGATTCATGACCATAAAGCTGATGTCTCTCCTTGGAATGTTCGAGTACCATTAATTCCATGCCCCATTTCTTAGACTGTGTTGACTTCGGAAAGGCATTAGCATCTGACCATCAATATGAGAAAGGATCTAATCACTAGCACTTGAGTAAAATGTGTCATGGAACACGATTCATAATACAATAGATGTTGTGGGTGCTGGATATTAACAGAAAGAAAAGCGTGTGTGCATCTACTATGTGGTTTAAATACTGCATGCTTTGATGAGTCTGTTCTGACCAGACTAGTTTAATGGGATTAGGGTAATCAAATGCCTGCAGAAATAGGCCAAATTCTGATGTGCCTATAGGATATTGTAGGCCCATTCACACTCAACAATTATCAGTTTTTGGATCACGATGTAAGTACAGTCGAGAGACGGTTAGGTAGATCCTGGTATCAAAATAACTTACCAGTACTTTTTATTCATGCGCCGTTCACACACCACTGCGAAGGCAACTTATCACAAGGGTGCTTTAAACAAAACTTGTAGACTCTTTGCACCAAGATGGAAATCACAGGAGTGAGCTATTTTTCATGTTCATACAAGAATTATCAGTTATGGCATGCCATCTAAAAAATCGCTCTTTGACAACAACTATTTTTGAGCTTGTGTAAACAATTTTTCAGAATCAGTCTACCACATCTACAGTGTAGAAGTAGTTGTATCAACATGCTGTCCTTGCAAGTGGTTTATTTCTAACATTCTCAAAAAACATGTCAAGCATGATGCCATTAATGCATTGGTCATTTTCAGATCTTGTGGTAATGCTGGTCGGACAGGTTATTAACCACATCATGGCCACTTCAAGTTTGTATAGGCAGTCAGCCTCCTCATAATATTCTTCGTTCTCTACTTTAACCTGTTGAGAACTGGTCCCGAGTATACTCGGGCAGGTGTCTACATGTCTGTGGGAAATGCGTGGTACAGCAGAATCAGTTCATCCTCAAAAAAGGTACAATGTACATTGTACTGTTTACCATTGGGATCAGTGATTGACAAATGTTCGAGTTATCACATGTCATGCACGTGTAGGTCAGTTGTATCACAAAACATCCTATCATACAACTGTACAGTGTATAAATATTTCACAATACAGCCTAAAATATAAGGAGATATATCACTACTTTTTTTGCAATAAACCATAACTGTAGATGATTTATTCTAAAAAGTTTTATTATAACTATTATTCATATTCTGTATATGATATTTTAATTGTAATTTACATTGATTATGCTGATTCACATTATTAAATTGGTTGTTTCTATCCCTAACTCACATTTTAGAACTATTTTTAAGCACTAAAGCTGGGTTTTTGTTTCATCTGAAAATGGTAAATAATACCTTTATGATAAGATTCAACATCTCCTCTATAAAAATGACAGGAAAGATAACCTGCACTATACAATTCTCTGTTAGAGTGTAATGTGATCATGACACTTGGTAAATTTCCTTCTATGTGTCAATGATAATGACTTCCTGAAATCAACACTTTAGCCTTAAAGATCTTGTGAACATTTTTTTTACTATTAATGTATTGCTAAGGTGTTTAATTGCTGTACCGATTGCCTAAGTTAAAGAGCTTCAGAAGCCTTCATGCACAAATTTCACACAAAAATGTGATCACTTGTGGCAGATGATAATTCCTGACATGTAAATAACATGATTAATGATTTAAATTCATCACAGATATCACATACATACCTTTTTGATCAAAAGTTACTAGAGCATCCATTTTGCATTCAAAGAAATCTAAATGACTGAAAAGTATGTTCTTTTGTTTTATTACCACAAAATTCCAGAGCACAAAGCGCTATTGTACATCTTGATACAATCACACACTTTCTTTCTTTTATATCATGATACCAATTCATACTTTATCACAAAATTTTGTCAGAATCACACAGCTTTGCAAAAGAGAGCTCTTTTGCTATAACTTCCTGCACTTTCCACTCAACTGCTGGATATACCTTCATTCTTTTTTTTTCCAATGTAATTTAGAATCACTGTATACTTGGCTCATTTCCTTAAAAAGAAAAAAAATCATAAAGAAAGTAATGGCATGCTGTCTGCTATTACCGTAGAATTTATTTTTCCCATCGTTTTTGGCAGCGATAGGTGGATACAATACAGGGTGAATAATTCCAATTCATGTTCACAACCCACCCCAGAAAAAAATCATTACCCCAGGCTAGGAAGTACAAGGTATCAAATCATAATCACCAAGCTCTTTCTTTCTTTCTTTTTTTTTTGTATTCAAACAGTCTTCAGCAGAGCCTGTCACGCATGACAGACTGCAATTGCCCCTTCTCTCACACTTTGCCAGCCCATAAAAACAGATGATTTGTGGATCAGCTGGCCAAATCGGGCAGCTCAATATCCTCTTGGATGATTTGTGGGAGTTATAGCCGCTCTGTCAAAGAAGTTTAGAAAAAAAAAAGGAAGTCAATGATGCGGACACACTGGACGGATGAGTGGACATGGCCCTGATAAACTTCATCCCAGTGGATATCACTACAGAGACTTGCCAAGATGTGGATTGCTTGATATTGAACTGCATGTTAATTACTTTTTGTTGTAACCATGGACCTACAATACTGTGGTAGGTCTATGTTGCAACATACGCATGGATCATATACTAATGGCAATGATGGTGGGACCATGAATGGAAATCTGTAGTGAATTTCCAAGATACTCTCTTTGTCCAGAACCACAAGCACTATTACTGTTCAGACAAGTTGAACAAATGCAATCAACTGATGTACACTTTGTATTTGGTACACTGTAATCACTGAATATGAACTCTGGTGTTTAAAAAATGATAAATGCTAGAAAAATCTCCCCATTCTGGTAGGCTGTAGGACTTGCCAGCAGGGCCCCATTGCATAAAATGATGCAATCAAACATATGTTATAAAGCAAACACACAAGCAGGTCTGGAATCACCCAATCAGAATTGAGTACGGTACTTTTCAACAACTTTCATACTGTCCCCCGAGAGTCGTAATCACCACAAATATAGAGACTGAGCATTAATACTGTGAACTAAAATCTGACAGGAAGTTAAAAAAACCACAATATTGTACATAGATGCTTTGACAGGGCTGATGGCATTTACATGTATGGTAGAAAACAAAATTAGAGCTTCCAAAGAGCAATGAGGGAGATACCTGTACATACTGTAACATGCATCTCAAAAAGATTAATTCCTAAATCATGGAGGCTTTTGTGTTATTTTGCCACAATTTTTCAATCACAGAAGGTTTTATGTTCTTTTGGCACAACATGAAGAGGCAACTTATTTTTCAAGAAACCTCCTGCAGAATGCGGGAGACTGGGCTGCTCTGCAATAATAATGCGACTCAAAGGTAGAAGGAAAAATATGCATTGTGGGATTGCGGGATTCAGTGAACTTACGGCAGTACTGCTGAAGCTCCCAGCTCGCTTACGGCCCCCTATCTCAAACATGATTCAGGCTGGGAGTGGAGTTCTCCAAATCACAATCAAAATTGCGCTCACATAAAAAGATATGGAGAAGATAAGTGAGAAGGCTACAGTTCTGCCAGTGACTACCGACGTAGTACAGCGCACTGATTTATCGCTCTCCGCCGGTTGAAATTCAAGTCTCTCTCCATACAATTTGAACGCCTCCTGGAGCAAGGCTGTGAAATTGATACTGCTGGCAGCTACGTTCTCCTCACAGCATCCCCGTGCAGCACCATGCAGACTCCAATATCTCAGCTATCTGGCTTATTGTCTTGCAGTGTTTGATTTTTCTGCGGTCATCCTTCTATCACTGAATCTTGGGTTTACCGATGGGAGACGGGACATAAATGCTGGCAAAACACAGTGCTCGTAGCAGAGCGATTGTGATCAGTTTGCTTTGACATATGCTGTGATTGTTCTTGGGACACAAATGTCAATATACTGTACCATCAACTCAGAGAATTCATTTCCTTGTTTACCTTTTCCTTCCATATCAGAATGGTGTGACACAAATAGCTGATCAGAGCAATACCTCAAGGTCCTGCAATTCAATAATCAGATGACACATGCCTGTTACAACATTCAAAGTACGGAAATAAGAAAACAGAAGTGAAGCACTCGTAGATTATATGAGCAGAGGCCACGCATGCTTCCAATCTGGTAGGGACAAAAAAAAAAAGGGCCACACTCTGTGGCAAACTCAGAACAGGTGGTTTATAGCAATGCCATTGACATCCCGGCAAATGAGGGAAAGCAGTGTGATATAAGCCGCTATGAAAAACATATGCTTCATTCCGGCAGATCAAGGCATGGACTGCAGTGAAGCCTCTCATGTAAGGGTTGAGGGACACATGGTTAATCGTTTGGGGCATCAAGGCACAGTCTCTCCTGAAACTTTGTTCTTGCTTCGTTGAATATGTATGCCAAGACCTGGGATACACTGTACTTGTGGAGAATGTGGGGCCATGAAATTTGAAATGAGGTTGAATCTCTCGCTTGGCATTTATTATTATTATTATTTTTTTTTTTTTCAGTGGTCAATCAGATCCAAGTAATCTAATCCTCATTGATCCCTGCAAATGCACATGCTCACATGGGCAAGTGTTGGCTACATGCACACCCAATTGAGGTACCGAGTTCTCCTGTAGGGCAAAAATGGAACCTAACAATTTAATCTCACTGTTTGCAATCTGCTATATTTCATCCTTATCCATTGCACAGCAGAAGGTGGTGGGAATATGATGATAAGGAAATGCAAGAGAGTCACAGCGATAGTGCGCAATCAATCAGAACATGGTCCGACATGAAACGCACATGTTTATCCATGCAAACTACTGAGAAGTCCCTCATCAGAACACAAAGCAGAATGACATTATTTCTTCCAGTTCCACACATACAGAAAGTCACATCAGAAAAGGTCACTGACAGGTGTCAAACTGCAATGTACCAATCAAGCCTATTTCATAAGGCAAAACCGCCCTTCGTTTATCACACGTTAGAAACATCCGACATCCGCTCCATGTATTCCCTTTGTCACAATTTTCTCAGGATTAAATGGGAATACAGCCCAGCCGACTGCTGCATGTAAACGTTCTCTCGTATATGGCATCACACAGAAGTAACAAATCCACCATCAGAGTACTACAGGCTGTGACTTGTGCCTATCCTCCTGTCCATAAGGAAAATGCAAGAAAATTTCAGCGATCACCAGGTGATGAGTCGCATAGCGCAGACTATCCACCGCACTTTAGTAACCCAAGCCACTTCACCATCTCGGCAAATCAGATTTGGTGGGTTGGGGGGGGGGGGGGGGGGGGGAGGAGGAAGGACGTTGGGGGAAGATGTGAAGAGTTGGTTTAAAGGCAGTTGAGAAGAGAGCAGAATAGGACAGCCACAGCGAGTCTTTGAATGATGTGTGGTGGAGCATCCTTCGATCCGGGAGGGAGATGAGATGAGAGTCGCCGCAAGGCGTACGAATGCTCGCTGTTTGCGACGATGCAGAGTGGTGTGGGGAGAGAGGTGGAGCATGAAAAGGAGTCACGTTACATTTTCTTCTCTTTTTTCTTACTTTCTTGAGATGGGATGCAGCATTTGCCATGAAGTGCACCTCACATCCTTAAAACACTATTCATCTTGGTTTGGTATGTGGCAATGCTGTGATTCTCTTGAGCTATTGCTCAACTGACAATATGCACAAATCCGTCTGGTGGTGGGATATGTAGGCCATTCCCGGCAAATGTAATCTCTACTTATTCTCCTTATCCCAATGTCCTTGTTTGGTTTAATACTGTCCAAAATGGTGTACATACAATGTATTGAGAGTACTGTATATTGCACAATATTGGGTCAAATAAAACAAAACTGCTTAAATTCTCATATGAGAACCACAACATAAACAAAGTAGGGCCTATATCATCCCTTTTTGACGAGAGTTAATGACAATAGTGACAATAAACAGCTCTTCCATGTTGTGGGGTGCACTATTTTCACACAGTGACAGTCAAGTCACAAAGCTTGCAAAAATAAAACACTGCAAAATATAATGCACATACTGTATTGATTGTGTTCAAATTATTCGCTTTATGTAGCCACTACAGAAGCAACATGCCAGCAGCTTGGAGTCCCCTCAGGAAGAGGCAGTGAGGATAAAGTGCCTTGCCCAGGGGGCACAAACCACTGCGGCCAGGGGACTCGATCCAGGGACCTCATGATTGATAGCCTGTGGTCTCATCCACTGAGCCACAAGAGCCTCTCTCCTTTCCCCTCCATCCCATAGAAAACAACAGCAACAACAGCAAAAAAAAAAAAAAAAAAAACCACACCAACAAAACAAAACCAAAAAACAACAACACAAAACAACAACAACAACAAGAACAAGAACAGAAACACTAATGCCATTTGCAATTACAGAAAAAGTGGATATTTTCACATGAATAATTTTCACACTCGGCCGGTTATTAAAGATGAGTTTCGCATGGTTTTAATTGTGTGTATTCAAGACATGAACTACTGCATGTAGCTAGCAAAAATATTTTTGTGCTTTTATCTTCGTGCTAGTGTCTGGTTGCGTGAAAATTTCAACCTTGCGAAGATTTCAATACTGCGAAAATCTCCACCTGGAGAGTAGGGTCTATTATGGAGGCACCATATGGTTTGTTGGCAGATGATGGTAAAGGGGTGTACAGTACATTGTATTGTATGGCTGCTGTCTTGAAATGCTGAAATATATTATATGTAATTTGGCACTCTCACCAATATGGAGAGCCTGTGTATTTGGTATACAGGTAATATTGCCCTTTGTCATGAGTATTGAAAGTATGGAATGTTTTCTTTCTGATTGTGCTGTCGATACATAACATACTCATACTGGGGGTATTTAACTACCAGTAACCACAAATCATTTTCTCTTGCCTCAGACCAATGGGCAACTTGTTGTTGTTGTTGTTTTGGTTTTAATGGTGTGTATCACTCGAGATTGAGTATTTACGCCCACTGCACTTTCAAATTCTAGATTCAATCAGTGGTGAATGCAACACTGGACTATACCTAAATTTAAATGAGGATATCAGATTATTCATACCCCTGTACTTCAAGCTTTATCAAGGTACGTTACTTGCCTGATCTTGTCTGGGTAGCACAAGAGTGCAAAAAGTGACTGGCATGCCTCCAGAGTAGTGTTTCTAACTACCATGTTAGGGGTTTTCTAGAAAGAATCATTAGTCTCTACTGCATGCATGCATGCTATCTCCTGACAACAGAGCCATAGCAGTCTCATCACAAAAAAAAAAAAAGAAAGAAAGAAAGAAAGGAGGGGGTGGAAGAAACCCTGAAACTTAGACAGAAACAATTGTGACCCGCTACAACAAAATGGTCCTAAAGTCGCGCACGGTCGAAGCCTTGAAAATCGAGTTTGAAGATAGAGCATCAAAATTGGTCAAAACTTACAATTTTCTGAATTTGACATATTATTAGAGTCTGACATGTCTTCTATCATCTGTCGAAATTTTGAAGCAAAATGATGAAAGGAAAGACCAAAAAATAGCGTTTTTCTGGGCCATGTTTTTTGGGCGTTTCAACGAAGCAGAAACTGGTTCGAACATTTGGATTGAGCGCCACACATAGGCTCCGCCCCTAACAACGACCAGAGTGATATCATTGGTCAGTTTGCTGCTTGCCGCTAACCGAAGCGTGAAGCTCGCACACTGCCCAGTCGACTGGTGCGTGCAGGCGGGTTGCGCTATGCCTAGCCGCTTCTCCTGACATCCTGGTCACTGATTGGTCGGTGAGGAGACCGCCGACGCTATGTTTGAATGAGCATTTAGGGGGTTGCTATTGTCCAGAGGTGAATACTGACTTGCGTGTCTCTTGATTGTGATTGTGTTGCAAGGAGAACTTTTAGGGCGCTTTTCTCGAAACAGTGATTTCCCAGACGTCTTGACATGCTCTCTTTTAAACATCGATATCTCCGCAGCCGATTATTTTTATAAGACGTGTTATATATCAATTTAAAGCAGAAAGATTAGGGAATTGTGTCATGCAATTTTCAAATAATCGACCTCGCCCGACTTTAGGATCATTTTGTTGTAGCGGGTCACAATTAATAGAGCTGTGTGACACAGACCTCTTGCCTCATTTTTTTTCCCCATGTGCTATTGACGAAGGGTGGTTCTGTTACGACGAAGGCAAACAAATAAGTTTGTTGCATACATGCCGTAATTACCTTCTGGTGATAAATTGGACATCATCTGAAACCAGAGTATTATTATTCATCCAAAATATTCATCAAGCTGCCCATGGGGCTGTAAATTTGAAGAAAGAGTCTGTTTCAATACAGATGAAAAACATCAAAATGTGGGTCATACAAATTTAGGAGTGTATCCAAGCTCACTAGGGCGTTATTCACAAAATCACCAATTACAAATACGTTGTATGTTTACAGCCAAGAACTTTGATGATTCAGCATAGATGAATACACCAATGCGGTCAAGTTCGGCATGAATAGGCCCTACATGTATATGGAGAGGAACCTCACTCTGTAAACATCACTATTAAAACTCATACAAAGTAGGCTACACTGCAGTATTAAACAATTTAAGCATTATTTTTTCCCTTTCTTCTGTGTGTGTGTGTGTGTGTGTGTGTGTGTGTGTGTGTGTGTGTGTGTGTTTAAGAATGACGAACTTTCGGTTATTTGTTAAGGCACAACGTATTATGTGGCTAAAACGCCTTCTATATGGAGAAAAAGAAGTTGGGTGGAAATTATTTTTTGACTTCTGTTTTAGTACTGTAGGAGGTAGATTCCTGTTTATGTGTGACTTTGATTCATCTATTATGACAGATAATGTACCACCTTTTTATTCGGAAATATTGAAGGTTTGGCTCGATATTTATAAATATAGACAATTGGAAAATGAGGTTGTAAATCCAATAATATTTAATAATAGGAGTGTACGCATAGCAGGTAGGATGTTTTTTCATAGAGATTTATTTGATGCAGGAATAATTACAATACAAGATATAGTAGATAGCGGTCATTTGAGATCTCAGTCACATTTTCAAAGCTTGGGTCTTGGTTTTAAGGTAGAAGAATTGCTTAAACTGAATGATATATTTAATGCTATACCTCAGAAATGGAAGGATTCTATGAGAGCAGGTACACTTCAGCAAGTTGATTCCACAAACTTTGACTTAAAATTGATTTTTTCTGATCAGAGAGTAAATCTGCAAGTTTTAAAATCGAGAAAAATATATGAGGCTATGGTGGAAGATTTACAGTCATCTTATGTTTTACAAATCAAAGATGACCACAGTAGCTATGATTATACAAACAAAGAAATAAAAGAACTTTTTATTAAACCGAGTAAGTGTACATTGATAAGAAAATATAGAGAATTTCAATTTATGATGTTACATGGCGTAGTTTACACTAAGGAGCGTTTAATGAAGTTTGGTTTTGTAACAGACAGCCTTTGTTCCTTCTGCCAACATGAGCCTGAAACTTATCTGCATTTATTTTTACACTGTGTTAAAGTGAAACCGTTATGGGAATTCATAATTAATTATTTTGATATAAATGAGTTAAGGAATATGAATTGGAGAGATATATTTGGGGGAATCTCTGGTTATTCAAATAGATCAAAATGTGTAAATACTTTGATTATCTTAACAAAATACATCATTTTTAAATCTAGAACGGGAAATAAGTTACCCACTGAAGAAAAGATGCAAAAGATTATTGTTGAATTAATAAATGAGGAAAAAATCCTTGCGACCAAGGCTGGGAAGCTACATGTACATTTACAAAAATGGGAATATTTTGAGACTTCGTTGAATAAACCAGTCTGAAGCTACGTGCAACGTCTGTGACTTTTATGAAAATAGTAATGTTTCCATAGTATTCCACTCTTTTCTCCCTTTTTTTTCTCTTTTCTCCCCCTCCTTTCCCATGCGTTCCTGTCAGCCTGTTGGCGGGCTGATTATGTAACTATATTTACTATAATGTGTAGGCAAGAGCAGTTAACCAAATTAGGTGCATGTGTATGTGTGTGTGTATGTGTGTGTTTGTGTGTGTTTGTGTGTTGCATGTGTACAGATAGGGGTGGGGGAGGAAACAGGAAGGGAGGGAACTGGTGGGGGTGGTCATAGGGACTCAGTAAGGGATATGAGTTAGTAGGTGGGCGGGTATTGGTTGATAAATAATATGGTTCCATTATTTATTACTGTATAATTTTGCTGCATAATTCATTTGGATGCTTTTAAGATTAATGCTAGAAGAATTGAATTATCACTGTTAAATTTAAGCAATTTTTTTTGAGAGCATAGGGGAAGTGACTGTATGTAAATTGATAATTGTTCATGAAAATGTAATTTTTGTTATGTCATTATGTACAGCAATAGCAAATTTGCTATTATGATCACAAATGTATATTTTCGTCATTTCAATTGTAGCAAATGAAAATTGTTATTTTTTTTTCTATTACTTTGAATGGAACAGAATAAACATCGTTGAAAAACAAAAAAAAAGTGTGTGTGTGTGTGTGTTTACTGCAAGTGTGGAATATTTCAGAGTAGAAACTAGTACAAACTACAAGTATGATTAATCATACACAAACATGTCGCTGTTTTGGGGAGATATTGATATGTTTTATAACTCTCATCCACGAAATGAGTGAATATCACTGATTTTGGGTCAGGGGAAAACTTTTATTCATACAATGAAATGCACTCTATGCTCAAGTAGATTCTGATGAACAGAACAAATTCAAATCAACTGAATGAGTTTCAGTATTAAAGTTTTCACATGTTTACATAAAACAATGATTTCAATCACAGTACAATGATATACACAAATATACACAAAAAATGGATAAGGTGATAACCCAGAGTCTCAGGAGACTTTTAATTACAAGTACATGGATCAAAACATTTACTTATTTCCTATTTCAACATAATCAAAACAAATTCTTCAGAAGTTGTAATGACTGAGTTTTTATGGGGTGAGAGATGCTGGATCACTGACAAAAAGAAAAAGTAGTATTGACATACATGTATGTGAACAAAAATGTATTACAGTATCTACAGTTGTAACCTGTATGATTTGAATGTAATGTAGATCATTTAACATTGAGTATATGTGAAAGGGGCACTAATGGATATTTTACCAAAACAAGTTCTGTACTGAAACAGAAGCTTTCACTTATGTTGAAGTAGAAAAAAAAAAATAGTTTCAATGGACCAAACATGATCGTTTTCTAAGAAGATACTATTTTTACAACATACAATTGTACCTGTACTATATTTACATGTATTACAACAGCACAGCTGTTTGAAGCCTCACTAAAACAAAAAATCAAGGGGAAAAAAATCATGCTGTGAATACACGTACATTACATATCATGCAAGGCCTGCCTATTGGTGTATTATAGTACATCCCGTTTTCTGAAAAAAAAAAAAATACATGTACAGTCTGCTTGTGTGTGTGTGTGTGTGTGTGTGTGTGTGTGTGTGTGTGTCCAGTAATTTTCTTGGACAAAAATTAAATTCAAAATCAAACCACCAGTAAAGTCTGTATATGCCATTTCAGAACCCCTACTTAGAAAGTCACCGTGAACCATAGGAGGAAATCTTTTGTGTGCCAATCTCCGGTACAGTATCTGCAGGTCATTGACCATTCAGGGAACAGGCAGGATTGCCTACAAACTGTCTACTCTTCTCTACATGCTGTACCATGACTACTACTACACGCTGTGCTGTAGTCTATTTGTTCAGCCCATGCATTTTATGGTCATTACCTGTATCAAATTCTGGAGTACTTTGCTTCATAGAGATGTTTGAAAACAAATATGGTAACCATGGCAACACTTAGTTTGCACAAACAAACAAACAAACCCCAAAACAAAAACATTTGACAATAGCCGGGTTCACACGTACACCAATTAGCGGGATACAAATCTCGAGATTTGCATCGCGATCGTCATCCCGAGTTTTTTGCACGTGTGGACAGAAAAAACCCGAAAATTAGCGGGATAAGCATCGCGATGCTAATCCCAAGAAATCTTGCGCTGGTTCCTCAATTAGCGGGATAATTGGCCCCGCGCTGGTACGTGTGAACGGTCGGGATTACAATCCCGAGTTTTTACATCCCATCATGCAATGCGCACATCACAACAGCGAGGCCTCTGCGAAGAGGTCCTTCACCCCTTTGGAACACAACAACAACAGCGCGCGAACCACACCACTGACGCGTAAAAGACAATGGACAAAGGTAAGTGCGCACAGGTAGTGATAGAAAAGGGCGCCGTGTGACCCAGTTTGCAGGCTTTGCTGTTATCTCTATCGGCAATTAGCGGGATAATTCGGTACGTGTGGACGCTCGCCAAATTAGCGGGATACCGATCGCGATCGGTATCCCACTAATTTGGTACGTGTGGACGCTCGCAAAAAAACTCGGGATGTGCATCGCGATCGTCATCCCGCTATTTTGTACGTGTGAACCCGGCTAATATGTCTTGCACATCATGCTTTGTTTGTGTGGCTACCATGTGTACGAACATTCATTCTTGATCAATGAGAAAACTGAAAGTACAATGTAGTTCACTTCACACACTGTTTTTTCTAACAACTCACCAATTGACGAACAGATGGACAGACGAAATGGACACACAACCCAACCATGCACCTGACTAGCTGACTACATGTACTAACCCAAACAATGATGTCTATCTGTAATGTGTCCATTCAAATTGCATAGTATGGATGCATTTCTAGAGAAATTTAGAGAAGACTCAGGTATTGGTCAATGGCAAACCATTGAGCTGAGGACATACAATGTACAAAACTTGTACAAGTACCAGTAAGGCAGTAATCACTTCACATTGTACATCGATCTGAATATTTGATAGCTACATGTACTAATAATTACTGTTCTGTGACACCCTTAATGAAATCTTGCCTAATTCAAACCAAACTTTCACTGCTCTGCCAGCATTAATTCACTTCATATCTTCAAGCCAACTTGAACATGGATTGGATGGAGTCACCCTTTAAGGCTGCCTCCAACACACAGAATGGCTTTGTCTCTGCACACAGGTGGCCGTGACTCAGTGACATTAGTATGGGATTAAGATCTCATCACCTCACCTGAAGTCTGGCTGTAGAATGACTCAGTTAATTGGCCAGCTTACACCCTATCTTATACTGACTCTTATATCTGGTTAACCCTGTAAGTACTGCTGACAACTTTGCTATGATGGAATGCAACGAGTATACTAGTAGCATAGCGAAATGGGTTTTTGATTCCTCCCCCCCCCCCAAAAAAAAGAAGGATATTAGGATATTAGACTTTGCTGAAATAACACCATTCCCTCATAACTTAATTACAATGCTTAGATTATGGACTAAATATCATGCATCTGTTCCATACCTCAGCTGCACAGATTTTGCCACTACAGTTGTACTTCTTCACAAAAATTTTAATTTCATATCTATACAAGTATGCAGACTTCTACTTATGTTGATAGAGTACTGCATACTATGCCATACGCTGTACATCTGGGAGTATTTAATACATTAGTACTTCATGAGTTGGTGAATTCATGCTCCTGAACCACTCGACAGAATGAGGCAAAATACAGATCTGTACACGTGCCTCATTTCATGAGAGAAGTACAGGTAAATGATATCCCATCTCAAAGTACGGTTATTTGCGCTACATGTACTGTATGTGAAGCAACATTTTCATGAGTTGTGAATTTTACCAATATCGGTCAATTTATGAAATTCGTGGAAACAAAAAAATAAAAAAACATATTTTACAGGAATGCATTGAAAAAAAAACCCAACAAATTTACAGGAATTCATTAAAAAAAGAAGAAGAAGAAGTCATTGTGTCAGGTGGGATTCAGGAGTACATGTACAACTCTATGGCGTAAAGGTTTTTCTTCTTTCTCTACACTGAATGTGTACTTCTTCCTTTTGTTCTTTTTAGCTTGTGATCGTGTGTTTACAGACAAGCTTCCACCTGTTGCTATTCCATATGTATGTCAACTTGACCCACATGAACTGTCTACTTTTTGATGGATGCACAATTTTCTGCAATCCACAATAAAGGCAATTAATGACTGATTGATGTGTAAATTTATGCTTCACCTCGACCTCACCAACACCTTCGTGTACTGTAGCTGACACTCTTGACCTTTAGAGAGAGCAAATGGCCCAAATCTGGCTGGCGATTTAAAAAGGAAAATCTAATGTTTCCCCTTTTACATGTATGTCTGAAAGCATTTTCAGTGGAATTTGCGTTGAACCTTAAAGATGTTGTATGTTACCATAATACCATAAGTCCACATTACCCTGTAGCACTATCTTCCAACCAAAAAACAAAACCAAACACAAAGTGTGATTGGAACCACTTAATAAAAGTTAGTGTGATCAATAGGAGCTAATTCCTTTATACATGTAATGCTTCATCTAAATATGTGAAGTTTTACTTTATAGGGGTATAAACTGAGATGAATTTTAGCATCAAACTTGAAGATCATGCAAACTCAAAATTAGACTCTTCCTGAGTTATGGGCTATGCTGTACAATGTATCATTGAAAAAAAAAATGACCTCCTAACCCCATGATCACTTCACTTTTGTATTCAGGGTCAACCATTCCATGTACAAAGATGGCTACTGGTACTGTATTATCATGGCTTTACCAAGGCATGGTACAAAGGTTACAACAACAATCAAAAAATAAAATCCACAAAAAAAAAAAAACAACCCAGAAAGCAATACTAAAAAGTACAAAAGTTCTAAGAGTTCATTGTGATACTCAAGGACACATCCTTCTTTCTGTTGTGTAGAAGATTTTATCACAGCAGAGACTACAAGTACATGCACACTTGTGTAAGATGCCAGATTCACAAAATGCCACCAGACAGAACTTAAAGATGAGTAATGAGCTTTCCAGAAAAGATGTTCACTCAAGCGTCATACGTGACTACCAATAATAACATGCTTGGATGCAGACAAACCTACAATCTGTAGGACAAGCAAGATGATCAACATGAAGGGTTAAAAGCTAAAAGTAAACTCACCGTTAACACCTTGAACTCTGAATCAACTTCAGCGCCAACCTGTGAGCTTGGTATTAAAACTTATGATGACCTGTATTGACTCCAATGGAACAAAGCTCCACACACTCAATAGTCCAGTTGGCAAAGGCAGAGAAGAGTGAATCAAAGAACAGCTCCGATCACTACAAGTGTTTCAAATGTGTGCACGGAGGAGAATCCAGACAACTTTTACATAGTGTATGATGAAGCCTGGTGTTGCAAAAGTTGGTAGGTCCGGAGCTGTGCTTTACTTTGTTGAGCATGTGAACACTTTCTTCTGCACTGATGACAAGACTGACCCATAATCTCAACACAGAGTGCAGACTGCTGCACAGCGGAGCCCCCTTTACCCCTTCTCTCTCTTTCTCCCTCCCTCTCTCCCTCTCTCTAGTCTATCTTCAAGACATCATATTCACCATATCTTCTGAATATGGATCACAATACCCTCAGAGAAGCACCTCTAAACCTGAGGAAAGACTATCCATGGGAACCTGGATGAGCGCAAGTAGCAAATGTACATTTTATTCTACAATATTTAGCACTTAGTCTCAATAGTATGCAATTCACAAGAATTAAAAAGAAATGTCTGGAATAAAAACTACCTGGTAGCTCAATTTCTTGGACACCTTTACTCTTTCTCGTTCTTTGAATTCCCACAAATGATGAGCAAACAATCTAACTGTGGCCGCACATGCACATGCACATGCACACACACACATACACACACATACACACACAAACACATCATACATTTTTTTTTTTTTTTTTTTTTTGGTTGTCTACATACAGATGTAGACCTGTGCTACAGTGCAACTACCTTGTACCACTAATGCTATGGAAACAAAGCTGCAAACACTGGACCCATCATTCACAGAAAGCACATGGGCCATTCTTTCTCAGCTACAGGTTTCTTATCACCAAAAGATTTTTCTTTTCATTCTTAAATATGTACAGCTGTATATATTTATTTTACTCTTCACCATAATTCCCTTTTAATAAACTTTGAAGAAAATATGGTTTGAGCCACTTTACAGCTTGAACAGTAAAAAGTATCATGTCGATCAACAATCACAATTGCTTATACAGTATGTCCAGAACAAAAATATGCAGCATACAATCTATGCTATCAAAGTCTACAATCCATACTTACAGGTTTGAACTTATCATACAATTTACTCTGTCATGGACAAATCACATTTGTGGCCTGATAGACATCTTACACAAGTGGTGTATGCTACTGTGGAATATCCACAGTATGAGTCAGTATGTAGGCCTTTGACTGTAGAGCGTAGGTTTAGCTGACTGACAATAATACAGTATGATGTAAACAAGGGACAGTACACAAACACATGAGTTCTTAAATAAACATGGTGGTCAATTAAAAAAACAAACCCCAAAATGATGAATCATGCACCTTGGAATTGTCAACAATCCAATACTGTGTAACTGGTTCACGAACTCAATCTTGAGCAATGTACCAGTACACTGTAGCAAATGACAAGAATGACATCTCATACTACAGTACATACATTGTAGTCATCAAGATGATGGGAACACCTTCAATGAATGTGAACTGTTACTCTATGCTAAATTGTAATAGTGGGTGGATCAGATAATTACATCATAATAATTTAATATCAGCCTGAAAAACAATTACGTCATAATTTTGTTCCAAACTCATACCTAATGATTTATCTTTTTGATGCAACAAACAAAAGTAAAGAAATTTTTACCCTTTCTTGATTATGTGCACTGTAGGTTACTATACCACAAGACCAAGCAAAAGAAAAAGAGAAGTGGAAAAAAAAACACACAACTAACTCACAGTTTATTACTGGATACCTATATGCATGCTTACTGTAAAAAAAAAACACACAACACAACAAAACAAAACAAAACAATAACAACAAAACAATGAGCATAATTTTATGTACAACCTATGAACTAAGAACTCACCTTGCACACATTTCTGCTTGATGGCACAGATGCCCTGCAAATGTTTGAAATAGCCATGGAAACTACCAAAAACTGCTTGCAAAGCTTGAAAGCTGTTCACTCTAAAATGCAATATAACAAGAAGTCTTTCTCTGTCACAGTCTTCTCCTCACATCTGTGAGCCAAGCTCTACCAGAAGCTGGTATTGATCACCACCCTTTTGAAATTTCATGCTTTCTCCCCACATCAATTGCTGCTAGAATAGCACCATCATCACAAATCGCCATGCATGGAGAAGGGCACAGTAAACTGGAGTTTCAGTAATCATGGCCTGAATGAACCTTTTATTGATGTACCCCTTTGTGTGCTCTGTGCTGGAGAGGAAGTTCTTTATTATGGGTGAACTCACCTAAGTAAGCAAACTTGAGGGTAACAGTTATCAGCTCCCCCTTTTGAAAGTAAACAAAGGATTCTAGAACTGAAGTGAACAGGAGGGCACTACCCAGTACCCTTTGTTATCTTGTCCTGGTATTGTTAGCTCCTTAAACACCAGCATCCCTCTGTTGGTGCGGTGATGGTTAGGAGACAATACTGAACTCCTGAAGCTCAGATGGTGCAGAGCTCTTTGGGGCAAGGCTCCACAGATGTGGTCTGCCACTCAAGATGTCTCATCTCTCAAACCTAACCTCTGCTCTTCCTGACAGGACGGCTACACACACTTGACACTCTTTAGAAGGTCTAGACTAGAAGGGAAGTAGCACTTACATTAATTTATTCATGCAGCATTGTGGCTAGAGATGTGTGGGGTGGGTCAGAGTATGGAAGTACTTGTAGGGAAGGGGAAGGGTTGAAGACAGGATGTTGAGGGGCAGGGGAGATGGAGAGGAGGAGGAGGAGGAGGAGGAGGAGGAGGAGGAGGAGGAGGAGGAAAGGGAGATGGAAGGGCAGGTTAAGTTGAGATTTTTTTATTTGGAAGTAAGTTTTATTGAAATTTTTACTATCATGTCTGTCTACTACTTTGTCCAACAGAAAGAAGCAACCAAAGAGATTAATTATTTTGGATGAAGAAGAGAGGCATCAACTGATTAGTACTAATGTGAGTGTAACTTGACAAATTTGTGGAGTTCTGATTGTTTGAATGTGTTGTCCCAAACTATATAACTGCATGCAATCAAGATACTCTTGGGGAAAATGGGTCACTCAAGATAGTAGCTTTGCCATATGGCTGTTGTCTTCCATATCGATTGTTGCAGATTTTGTTAGAGAAAGCAATGAAGTTGTATTCCCCATCCCCCCCCCCCCTACTGTGCAGGGAATAATTTTCATGGTATCACATCACAACTTACTATGCATTTTTTATATATGACTGCTTAACAAAATTTCTTGTGTGTAGCAGTTTTTGTTTTGTTTTGTTTTTTTACATCGGACTGTACAGAACTTTGTTAAAAGTATTTTTTCAATTGATCACAACTGCTAAATCAAATTTGAGACGTAATATTATTCCTTGCTGTGCACACAAAGTGAAAGTTGTATTCTGTCATGTGATTGATTACACAATTTACCGAATCATGAATACATTTCAAAAACATGATAATCATATCATTTGTTATCTTGAGCAGAAGCATAAAAGAAAGTGTCTAAGAACAAAGAAACAAATGAATCCATTCATATTGCATATAGCCCCAGGAGGAAACCATCATCATGGGCCTGGTACAGTGGCAGTAGCCTAGCAACACAATGCAATACATTTTTCAGATCTCACTCTGGTCTGATGCACTAGAAGGTTAGCACAAGAAGGACAAGGTTTGCAATGTGTCTTGCTGCCCTCTAGAGTTGAAAAGCTGTACAATCAAGCTACTGAAAAACTGTATCCCTCAAAAGAATAAAATTATGGGCGAACAACTTGGGATAAATAAGCAAAGCAACATGATGCCCTGCTGTGGTATAACAATCTTTATTCACATCATCAAACTAGAAAAGCACTCTAAAAGAGCAAACCTCCACCAAGCAGCTCATTGTTTTCTACCCAAGACACACATGCTGAAATTCACCCAATTTCCCCATACAGAAGCCTTTTAATACATAATCAGCTTCCAGCTATGAAGCGCCTCGTCCAAGCTTTAGAGCACGTTTGCAAACCTGATATACGCGCAGTTTGAATTCCTAAATTAATTGACCCTATCTGCAAAAATATCAAAAATCTTTCAAAAATTCATAAAAATTTCGTAGATCACAACCAAAATCTAATCATCTGTTCCTTGTGTCATATCAACTTTTCCTGCAACCTTCATCCATATCTGTTCACAACTTTTTGAGTTATTTTGCAAACAGACAAGCAAACAAACAAACGCCAGTGAAAACATTATATTCATAACCTCCTTCCTTGGCAGAGGTAATAATGGCATTTCACATCAGCAAGACTATGGTGGCTATACAAGGTGAAAAAGGACACAAGGAAAAAATCCCAAAAAAAAAAATCAAACTCAGATGAAAGATGAAAGTTGATCTGGGTTCCTCATCAAACTCTCAACAATGCCTGACAAGAATCATTAAATCAACTTCCATCAGTCTAACCATTAATAGTCTTTAGTCATGCCCACAATAAAGATGTTCAGGAATTCAAACTTTGCTTTCCGTCGTTGATCTCTGACCTTTGCTTCACTTGTCTTGCATGACTCCGAAATGTTAGTAATTATTAGTATTAGTGGAAAATTGAGCACAGAAAATGGGATTCCATCGGGATTCAAAACCTCATTTATCCCCACTTTGAATTATCCTTCGGGTTTATGCCAGGTTCAAGTGTGTACGTGTGTGTCACACACAAACACACTGCTATAGCTTCTGACCATTCGAGCTTTGAGAATTTACGGTTTCTGGGACGAACACTGAACTAGGGCTTTCTATAGCTCAGTCGGTAGAGCACCGGGCTAGCATCCGGAGGTCTTGGGTTCGAATCCCGATGGAATCCCATTTTCTTTGCTCAATTTTCCACCACTTGATCAATAATATTCACTTCTGGTCAGTTTTTCTGTTTGCGTAAACTTGTAATTATTAGTATGACACACTTCCCAGTCACTAAAACAACAGCTTGAGGGAGAAGGGTGTGTTTATCAACTCACTTCTGTTCTGGCACAGTCTAGTCACCTTAAAGCAATAAGGTCAAGACTGAGTGTGGCCCCTAAAAAACCCTGGCTGGATTGCCGATTTCTGTAGGCATCCTACAATATTTATGGCAATAATTTTATTATTGATTGCTGAATTCGGGTCAAAATGCCTCGCATCAAAATGCATCACATCATTGAGAAGCAGAAACATCATGTCAAAATACTTTTCTATACTAAACTTAAATTATAAAATGGGTTCAAGAATGTAGCCAATAGGAAGCGCTGAAATGAGTCAAGTGTGCTTTGGTTATTCTAGTCCCATTGCACTGCGTGTTAAATCCTATTGCCGATCATCTGTGCGCGCGGCGGCTCCTTTGAATTGCATGCATACGCGCTGTCAATCCTGTAAACAACTTCTGATTCGGGCTGCCGGCCAGCCGGCCTTTCTTCCCTTGTGCATAACATGTGTGGCGTGGCATACGTATACTCTTATACGTACAGTACAGTAGACCTGAAGCGTTGTGGAACTGGACCCGTACATGGAGTCACTTTGAAGGGCAAATCCATCAATTTAGCAGGTTAATTCTCACGCCGTTTACAGAGTATGTTGTCTAGTAGGCCTATATGAGGAGTCTTCAGGCAAAGGGTGCATATTCTATGTAAAATAAGTAAGTTTTCATGCGGGAACTTAAGTGTCCGGAAACCCAACCCCCCATCATACTTATATGTGCGGGATTTCCGAGTGCGACGTGCGTAAATGTTTGGGACGAACATCTTCGGATGTCTTGACCCACAAAGGTACGTAAAAAACGCTGAAAAATGCTGTTAGTTTTCGAATTTTGACCCATTTTATAAAACAAATGATGCACAGGATTATTTCGTCGCACTCTATTCTGTGCATCATTTGTATAATATGTGATCAATGTGTCAAAGTCAAGTCAAAACACAGACAGAAAAATCCGGCTGTCCAGAGTTTTTTAAAATCATTTTTTGACATTTACGGCTCTCCTCCATAGACAGGTATAGTACTAAGGAGGGGATCCAGGAATTCTGTAAAGAGGGGGCTTCTTTACAAAATTAAAGGGGGGGGGCATGCACCCCTCCCCCATTTGTTCTTTTTATTTCTTTCGCTTTAACAAAAAATAAAGGGTGGGGGGCACGCCTGGTGCGCTTCCCCCTGGATCCGCCACTGGTACTTGTACACGTAGTACAATTGTAGGTGAGGAGGGCATTCTGTGAAGCCAGACGTAGTCTCTGCGGAACATATCCCCGACAACCAGATAAAGACCAATCTTGTGGTCAAGTCAAATTAGTGCATGGCATGGATCATGACCCCTTAACCCCGGAGCGGGCCGCTACCCTCCTGCCGCAAACCGGGTCCCCAGTCTTGGTGCATGGTGGTTGCAAATTTTCTGCATAAAATTGATTATCAATAGTAGAATATTACAACTAGGGTAATTGTCCACCACACAAAATTGTGATGCAGTGTCAAGAGGCCTTTGGTACCTCTTAGTCTTACAATCAAAAAAGAAAATAATAATAATTTCTGCTCCCCGTTTTGTAGTCTGTACCTGTGCTGTGCAGGCTCCCTACAGGGAAGTGCCTCCCTGCTCCCTAACCAACTGCAACCAGCCCGAACGTGTGTGTGTGTAGGAACGCTCCAGGGTTTAATCAAGACTGCTGCAAGATTAACTGCAACCAGCAGCCCCAAACGCATAATGTGTATGGGGCTGCTGGTCGCAGTTACTGCAAGATAATCGGTATAAAGTGTTAGAACTCGGCGAAAACGAGGTTCACCTCAAGTTCAATAGAAGTCTAGGGGCTAGTGTACTTTCGCATCTGTTTGTCAAATGATCTCCAAACATGCACAAACTTGCCCTTTTTATTCAGTAACCTAAAAAACAATCATCTGGTTATTCTGGGTCTCCAAAGTCGAACAGAAGTTAACGCTTTTAGTACAATAGTATAGAGATCTACAAGTGTCGGAAAATCATTGGAAAATCTCGATCGCTTGAAATGCTGCTCTTTACACAAGCACAGTACGAATACTTTCAGTGCATGCACTTGGAGTCGATCATTTTGGTCTGAACAACTGCTGAATGTAGCCATACAGCGGCTTTTTCTATGGTGTCGCTGAAAAGCAAAAATTCGTTTTTTCTCTTTTCCTCGGCCAAGTCTTGCATTAGCGCTGCGGTTGTAGCTTCAAAGCGGTTGAGCGCATGCGGGAGTATGTGTTGCCACTTATATCTTTCTCTTTCTTTTCTGTTTTCTTCTTTCCAGTTTCATTTCCAAGTAGAAGCTAGATCTATAGCTAAATTTGCCTTTCCTTCCTATCAATAATTTCTTTGTGGTTTTCCTCTTGTTTAACTTTCTCATTTAATTGTTCTTTATTTCTTTCATGAGTTGTTTTTCCCCCCAACTGCAAGGCCAGCTGTCAAGGGTCTTTCCTTTCTACCCTCTCCAATATCTTTTTTTGTGTCTTTCTAACGAGTCCTTTTCTTCAGTTGCTTTTCTTTCCTTCCTATTCATCTTTGCTTTCATACAGTTTTGATTCATCTCTCATTCTATTATTCTATTTCTATACCTACATGTAGTGCTTTTCTGTTTTCAATCTATATTTTTTCTTTGCTTTCCTCTTTTTTTTAAAACATATCCATCTCTCCCTTCCTTTCCTTTACAATGCAAGTTTCTCTTCTTTCTTCCTTCCATTATCTTTTACTTAGTGTACTCTCTATTTTGTATGCAATTGTAAACCTTTTGTTTTATTTTTTCAATTTTTTACAATTTTCTTTTCTTTCCTTTCCTCCCCCTTTTCCTAGCAATATATACGATTTATATTCTTTCACCCTACCCTTGTCTCATAACCACATTTTTCACAATCTTCTTTCGTTCACACACCACACACAAACACACCCTCACACATACGCAAGCGGGCGTGTACACACACACACACACACCACACACAAACACAAACAACCCCAATTCTCAATCGCTCCTGCGACTCGGTACAAGCCAAGAGAAAGGCGGAAAAAGTAAATATTTTCAAAGATACCATAGAAGAACTTACTGGTTGCTATAAATGCCAATGAGATAGCTACATTCAGATTAATCGCGGCACTCGCTGCTGTGAATGTGTGTAGAATATTAAATGATATGTACCGTGCCGTGCTGCGCTTTCTGCTCCTCTGTGCAACGCAGTTATCGCAGAGTGAACTAGCGAGTTAGCTGCAATCAACATAATTTGACAAGTGTAAAAGTGTCAAAACGGTGAAAATTCCCTTTTATAGATATACCACTACTGACGGCACTAGCCTTGAATCTCACTCAGATGCAAATATTCGAGGCTGTTGGACATTTAACAATGAGTGAGTTTGTGCATGTTTGGAGATTATTTGACAAACAGGTGCCAAAGACAAAGTACACTAGCGCTGAAGTCGAATGGCTCGTGCTTACAAACTCTTGTACATTGCACATACAATAGGCCTACAGAAAGTTAGATCTAACGTTAGAACAATAGAATCTACACGGTATGTTACAGTAATTCTACGCTGCACTCCTATCTCACCAGCTAATCGTTACACTACAGCTGTACGGCAGGCCTAACTTGTTAACACAGTTAACCGTTAGATCTAACGCACAGTTATTGATTGATCGCATTATCCTATCTTGTTGTAAGGGACCGGATCCCTACCACGATGGGGTCTATCTAAATCTTGATTGGCGTCGATAGACATCATACAGACAAACTACATCGTAACCACTTACCTCATTTGTCAAGTCAGGTCGGTATTCCCCAACTTTCTTTCGTTTGGTAACGGGCGTGTGCTCAAAAACGATGTCGTAATTGCGCTTCCGCCGGAGCGATCGGCGCACAGCTTGAAATTGCCGCTGAAAAGTCGCCATGATCCAGCCTGATGGCCCTGGCCCCTGGCAATTTGGCGTTCACTTTTACAGAGCAATTCAAAAGGTATCGGATCGCGATCGTGCATAAATGCATACGTTTTTAAAGGCAGCCGATCGCCATCCCTAATGGTACGTAAACTCCGAACGACCGAAGTTTGTGCATGCAATTGCGCAATGCTATCTCCATAAACGTGTGGGACAATGCTACCACTGAGACAAGTGTGTGTGTGTGTGCGTGTGTGTGTACGCATCATACACAAACATTGTCACCGCGAGCTGCGGTGATTGGAGGAGAGAGGCCAGAAGACGCTGCGGCGTGTGTGTGTGTGTGTGTGTGTGTGTGCGTGTGTGTGTACGCATCATACACAAATATTGTCACCGCGAGCTGCGGTGATTGGAGGAGAGAGGCAAGAAGACGCGTGTCTCTTTTGGCCTCTCTTCATGCGCATGCGCACTGAAAGTGTGCGTCCATTCGGAAGCTCTCGTGGCTCGCTGGGACAGCCATTTTGGGTTAGGAGATAAGCACAGGGAGCTCTCTTGTAGCCTACCGTATTTTCGCTGACCCATTGAGCCAGCGCTATTCTCATTCGGGGGTCACTACATTTGATACAGAATGGGGGAGGCAGCGTGTTGCGTTCGCCTCCGTGCCGCACAAACCACTCGCCACGACCGAGTGTCTTTAACGTGGTGAGCGCGAGGCGATCAAATCTCCAGCATCGATACACTCACGAGAGGGCGTTGAGCTTGGTAATGAGCAGGTGGTGGGAAAAATCTCTTTGGTATAATTGATGCATCACTCTTGGTTGAGTGGT
Source organism: Diadema antillarum (assembly GCF_040938485.1). Classification (NCBI taxonomy): domain Eukaryota; kingdom Metazoa; phylum Echinodermata; class Echinoidea; order Diadematoida; family Diadematidae; genus Diadema; species Diadema antillarum. The sequence continues at coordinate 1,528,864 of NW_027270972.1, read as the reverse complement.
TGGGTGGGCCTTATCATTTCACACCTTCGATTATAGTGCTACTTGATTTGGGGGGGGGGGGGGGGGGGGGGATGCATGATCAAGTATTAGGTAACATTTCCATTATCATCGAGTGATATGATTTATAAAGTATTTTGATCAATGATAATCTTATGCATTATGGATGTAAAGCAAGAGGAAGAATGGACATAAATATCATTTCAAATGAAAAATAAAATAAAACTCTTAGAGCATCTCCTCTCTATGTGTGTAATGGAGTAGGACAATGAAATTTAATACAATGTACCTTCCTTTATCAGTTTGATATATATACCTATATACATACATGTACACACATATATAATATAGTGGTATTTGTCATTTTCTATCATACATATCTTCATACCATATACAATGTCTGCTCATTATATTGTATTTATTTACAGTAACTTTACTTTGTGTTATGTTTGGCAATTGTCAAATATGTTGCCAAATATCCCCTGAAGTTGTTACTTTATTCTGAAAATACACTCATTTCATTATGTTCATTATTCCATATGGTTTGTTATGCTCAAGACTTCTATTCCATCCATGTCTGCACATATATATATATATATATATATATATATATATATATATATATATAATATATTATATATCATAAATATACAATATACATATATTAAACATACATAATATATATATATATATATATATATATATATATACTCCTAGATGGGTCATTTGGAAGACATTTCCATTTGTTTTATATGCAAATTTTAAAATACATGTTCAATGGCAATTTACGCAATGGAGACACGAAAATTGTCTCCTTAATGACCAGTTGTCTCCCTAATGAAGACACTTCCCCCCAATATGTCTCCCTAAGGTGCCAACTAGGGATATATATATATATATATATATATATATATATATATATATATACATATTATACATATATATGAGTATATGAATATAAGAACGACCCAAGTCCAATTTTTGGCCAAATTCAGTTTGACATGGGAAATTGTAGCTTATGCATGGACTCATCTTGTGTATAAATGATAAATCCTAATTACCCCCGGAAGTGCCTGAAATAAATGAGTTAAATCTTATATGAATGTAAGAATGAAGGACTTGGGTCATTCTTACATTCATATTATAGCGCCCTGTCTCGTCCTTCTCTCATCTCTATAGCAGAATATCATGTATATGAATCAAAGAACAACCCAAGTCCATATGAATCAAAGAACGACCCAAGTCCATCACACAAAATGGCCTCTCCACAATTAATGTTAATGTTAATTGTCATAATAATATATGTTCTAATTTGTATATACAATGTTGCCTTCCCATCACAGTTAAATAGAATATTGTTGGACAAACAAAAAAGATATGAAGTTTTTTGTAGTTTACTCGAAATGGTCTTCCATGGACTTGGGTCGTTCTTATATTCATATACTCATATACATTTACGCAAAACGGGATTCTTTTTTTTCAAAATTGGGTAAAACAATGAGGTGCTCTTCAGTGTATTTTGTATCGATCTCATTCAACATGATGGGATTATTTCATGTATAGTAAATGTATGGCAAGCGGAAGGAAATAGAATACAATTTAAAACAGAATAAAAAAAAAAAATCAGCCTCAGTTACTCAACTGGAGCAATCAACACTCAGTGTCACTATAATTAAGATGAAAATTAAATAGACTTTGTGTATGAAATTTGGATTCATACAAAGTTTGTATAAAGGACAGTATCTCTTGACAGACTTATAAAGACAGTGTAACGACACCTTGTATCAGGCACAAAGTCATCTTTATTCAATACTCTTTCTGTTTCAGCAACACAACAGCAAAAATATTTTACTTTTGCACAGTAACTTTTCAAGAAATAGAAAAAGTCTAACGACAACATAACCTTAGAGGACATATATTAAAAATAATCTGTTTATAAATATATCCTACGACATATTTGAAACAATTAACTTTGTTTTATTGAGGCAAACTACAAATTTCAAGATCTATAGGTATAATTGAGCAAATACACAAACAAAGCATGATTATGTTATTATACTAAACATCACAAAGATACAATAATGGCCAATTTGGCACATTTGTTGGAAATTGCAAAGGCAGCAACATAACAATGTATTAGTGTACATACTATATTTTTGAAGCCAATGCTGTTACACACACTAATAAAAGACCATATTAAAGTTAAAAGAAGTTACATGAAAAAAAAATATAATCAAAGAAAAAAGAAAGATTGAATATACACTTTTGAAGAGTTACTCAAAATTCCTCAACCTATTCTGTTCAAGCAGTGTACAAGGCAACAGTTCACAAAGTGATGTATGTGAACTACTGCCTTACACGCATGCATCAAAAACAGAATCCTACGTTTATATCACTCCATATAGTGGGACCTGAAACATGATTCCCATATCAAGAAGGACAGGTACATCATTGCTATGTACCAGGCAATACATGTCATTACAAATGTTTATCATACATACATTCATCTATACTTTATTGATACACTTGTTTCTGCTGTTCTACCTTTGTACTTTCAACAAAAAACAAAACAGAACAAATGATATACACACAAAAAAAAAACAACTCACCTCTCCTAAATGCATATATCTGACAATGAACCAAGAAATTACCCTAAGAATCATACATATTGGACAAAATCAAAAGCAAAAACAAAAACATAAAAGTACTGAACTATAATTTCTGAGTTGCCATCAAAGCTATCCTAAGTATATTTAGTACATATATGAACAAAAGAGTAGACATTTTGGTGTGATTTGAGGACCTTGCTATTTCATACCACCTGGCTGTTTACATGATGTAATATTTGCATCCAATAACAACATATTGCATATTTCTGCACACCATCAAATTCCATTCCAAACATTCAAACAACATGACAAGAATATTATCATAATCTGTGTATTACCTTTGGAAAAAATATTACACACATAGATTCATTCCATGCTATCAAGAAAACAAAGCTGAACACAAACTTTAAATTTCAAACACTGTTGAAAATACAAAGAGTCACAGCATTACACAATTTACAGACTTACAAGTGTACGTTATGACTAACACTTTATTTAATGTTTTACGAAGCTAAAATGTAACTAGCATGATTGTCAACTATACCTTAGTTGTAGAACATAGTAGCTCCCAAACTGTATAACACAATTTCTCATCTTACTTCTAAGAATTTCACATACATTTTGGTGAAAGATGTCCAATAACCTCAAATATCATGAATTATTTTACTTAAAGCGCTCCTTGGATCCTAAACATGCACTGATAAATGATCTTAGACTTATCGTTATGTCAGCCCTGAGAGGGAACAAAAAAATTAACACAAGAATACTGTTATAATGTACCAGTCTTTATATAAACAACCCTGAATTTCAGTTGCTTTATAATGCCCTAGCCTAGTTTTCAGCAGCTGCAAAATTCATTATATGAAAACATGAAAAGCACAACAAACGTGGTCCTGAGATAGTCTCATCATTTACCTGTCCAAAATGTTTTATAAAAAGTCAAAGATTCTTAACACACAGTACAAAGAAGAACGCAACAGAGGTAGATTCACAATACAATGTATATCAAGCTTTACAAAACATACAGTAACAGAGTGGAGACAGGCATGGTACATTATGTTGCATACAAATACACTCAGCCAAGATGTAACACAAAAGAAAGCATACAGGAAAAAGGTCATGCCAGCATAAATATTCATGACATCAGGACATTATATGTCTCATTCAATACACCATAGGCTGCTTACTGCTTCCTTGAACATCAAAGTAACATTTCCTTCCTTACATTTCTGTTCTTAGTCAAATAAATGTATATGCAGCTGCACATGTGCATTAACCTACTCATAAAACTCTACTGCTGAAACAACTTCTCAGTATTTATCCAATCCCTTACTATTCGTTTGTTTGTTTTTAAGTTTATGTTTGCAACGTGACACCAGTCCTATAAGATGACATACTAAGACCAAAGTGAGCTCCTACACAAATAACTTTCTTTTCCTTATCCAGGCATTTTACGATCATGTCACCAAGTTGGCCTTGGCAGTTCTTACTCGAGGGAAGAAGAGTTGAAGATGGGCAATCTTGTCTATGCATTGATGCCCTGCCTGTAGGACCTCACTCTCATGTCATTGTTGGCCATAGGACGTACCTCTGAATCTCGTGATTCAATCACTACATATTATTCTTCCAGACTCACACACAAAAAAAAAACCACCCCACAAACATAAAGTATAATAGTTTACAGAATACGGACCGTGATGCAATATGACTGCAGTGCACAGATGACTCAGATGTCGCTAGAATCACATGAAATCACTGTTAAAGCACAATTGTGACCTTTCGTTTACACTAAAATAAAGTTCATGATCCCGATCAATGACTTTGATGGCTAACCTTTAATCCTCTTTGCATGAAGGAGTACTTCCTATTTACCTATTTCCAGCACACCAAATGATATTGCTATTGTAATATCCTACCTGAAGTTACTTCTGGGAAACTATACTTTGAGCTAAGTTCAGACCCTCCCTCCCCCCCCCCCCCCTCGACATTTTGCTTTATGTGAAGTATTATCAATTTTTACCCTTCCCATTAAATATTATCACTGGACATCCAAAGTTAAAGTAATTCCTGGTAATTGTAATTCTCAACCAAATGACCTTTGATCTTTCATATCTTCCTACATGTACGCCTGCATTATATGCTTCTTTACTCATCTACCTTGTACCAGTCATGTCATATTACCACTGGATATTGCACACCGAAGTAATGACTGTAAAATTTTATCCCAAAGTTAGGGACTTCCCCCAATTCTACCTTATCAGTGCATTCACATTCCCTGTAGCATACCTACAAAACGTAGGCAAAGCAAGAATACGAACCAAAGAGTTTTTCTTATATTGTGTTGACAAGACATCAGGAAGCACAGATGGGCGGACAGATGGATATATATAACCCATAGACATTACTGTTTCCAGCACCCTCTTGGGGCTGGTTGAGACCAACCTTGGGCAATCAATGAACAGCATCTGCTCTCCCCTATGGCTCTACAAAACTTCACAAATTCTCCCCTCTACCAATCCAGAATATGGAAGGGGATGATTTTTGAAAAAACAGCCAACACTTTTATAGACTGTGAAATCCCATGACCCTAAAGGATGAGCCCTGCTGAGCTGGGTGAAATAGATATGTATTTTGGGGGAAACAAAGACAGAAAGACTGAGCAAGTGTCCACATGACATTCACGGCAAAATATATGCTGCAAGGAAGGTCAGTTTTCTCTCACACTTTGCAAGCTGGTGAATAACTGACATTCTTTAAGATTTCCTTGAAATTTCTTACCCTGTTAACAAGTCCTGCACTTTAGGGGGAGGATGCTACATAATCAGTCTTCTGTGAGTTGCAACTTCTGCTCGACATCTCCAGCACACGCCGACTTCAAATAAATGTGAGGTAAAACTTTATCCACTAGTGCAGACTAACAGTTGCAGTGGGTGAGAAGAAATTCTTGGGCGGATTGGTGAGGTACCCGTGGTGACTTGCCTTGACACTCGTCTCTCGCTTTGCCGCCTTCTCATCAGCTGCATGTGCACTGAGTAAAGTGATACAGAAAAATATTTAAGGAGCTAACAATGCATTCCTATCACCTACTTTATTTCTCTATCTACCCACAAAGAATGTACAGTATAAATCTTTCGTACCTGACAGCAGTAGGCAGTCACATAGATAAAGCAACACAAGTGCATGACAGGATGTCCTGAGAAATAAGCACCGTGGGCCATGAATCACCAAATATTTTTGGTCTACCCAATTTGAACAGATGACAATTAATCCAAAAACATGATTTTCACCAAAATTTGAGATACAAGGTCTTGTCACCCCAGCGACGATTTGCAGTATAATTGCCTGTAATGATGGCAGGGGTAAGTGTGAAAATTATTTTACCTCTAGGTGTCTTGTCTGGTAAGTGCAAAGAAAAGTATGCAATAAAGTGATAAACTGCCAATCAACTTCAAATGAAAATGTGCATATTACAGAACCAGCAGCAGTCATTCCTGGCACTTTACTAGCCTGTAGCTCTCTATAAAAACATTCACAGGTGAGGGTGGGGTGGTGGGGGAAGAAGTAGAAGGAAAAGGAGGACAGTTATCACCACTCTTTAGGTCTCAAGTAATAATGTGTAGAGTTTATGATTCACAGGGAGCCATTGTCTCAGTTATGATATTACACTCCTTAACCTTTGCTTCTATTTCCAAAGGGCACTGCTGGGACGGCTTGATAACAGCTTACATGACTTCTGTATTACAGAGAGGTTTGTAAAT